>NW_027193923.1:0-45323 GCF_032444005.1 Ranitomeya imitator | reverse complement strand
TGACTCTGAAGAGGCAGGTGGGCCAGTGCCTCCGGTGACCACAGCGCAGTACGCATCTGATGATGAAACTCAGGTGCCGCTTTCTCGTGCGTACTGTGCTGCTGAGACTACCCAGGAGGAGCAGTTGGTGGCAGAGGGTAGTGGAGATGATGAGGTCCTTGACCCATCGTGGCGTGAGGAACAGGAAGGTGGTGGGAGCAGCTCAGAGGAAGAGCTTCCTCTTACGGGCCAAAGAGGGAGAGGGAGGGGGAAGACTGCGGAGCCTGTAGCCTCCACTTTGGCACCCGTTAGGAGCCTGTCTCTTTCCAAAGCCAAAAAGGGCGCTCCCAAGACTTGCAGTGCCTGGTCCTTTTTTGACACAGTTGCAGATGACATTTGTTTTGTCAAATGCAAGCTGTGTCATCATAAAGTAAAAAGAGGGAAAAATGTCAGCAACCTCAATACCACAAATATGTGGAAACATGTGCGGACCAGGCACGCGGTGGAGTTACAGAAACACACTGAAGATGTAGGCCAACCAACAGCGGCAGCTACCACCTCTTCAGCTCGTGTTGCCTCTTCCTCCAGCTCACGCACAGCTGGTTTGGCTTCCTCCCAGAGACCTTGTGTAATTCCACCCACAGCACCACCTTCCCAGTCATCCTCACACTCCCAGTCTACTCTACAGCCATCGGTAGTACAGGCATGGGAGAAAAGGCGGGCATTCTCGGCCAACCACCCCCGAGCACAGGCTCTGAATGCAGGCATTGCCAAACTGTTGTCCCTGGAAATGCTCTCGTTCAGGCTGGTGGAGACTGACAGCTTCCGTGACTTGATGGCATTGGCAGTCCCACAGTACAAGGTGCCCAGCCGCTTTTACTTCAGCAGGCAGGCTGTCCCTGCCCTGCACAGGCATGTTGAGGCAAACATAAAACATGCGCTACTGAACGCCGTCAGTAGCAAGGTCCACCTCACCACCGATGCGTGGACCAGTCAGCATGGACAGGGGCGATATGTTTCCCTCACTGCCCATTGGGTTAATGTTGTTGAGCCAGGTACAGATCGTGCGAGTGGCGCAGGACGTGTCCTGCCCACTCCAAGGATTGCAGGAATCCAGTCTGTACGCATCGACTCCTCCTCTTACACCAGTTCCTCTGATTCCTCTCTGCAGGATCCGTCACAGTCCACCTCCACATGGACCCGTGAACGTTTACCTATGACCGACATGAGCACAGCCGTGGCCAAACGTCAGCAGGCCGTCTTGAAACTAGTTTCATTGGGGCATCGAAGCCACACAGCGCAGGAGCTCTGGAATGCCATCAAGCAGAGAGAGCGATGTGTGGTTACTGCCAGCGAATCTCCAGCCAGGCATGGTAGTGTGTGACAATGGCCGAAATCTGGTGGCAGCTTTGGCCCTTGGCAACCTCACTCACATCCCATGTCTGGCACATGTGCTCAATTTGGTTGTGCAGAGTTTTCTGAGGGACTATCCGGATCTTGATGCCCTGCTGCACAAGGTCCGCCTAGAGTGTGCTCACTTGCGGCGTTCCAGCTTGGCCAGATCCCGCATTGCTGCTCTGCAGCGCCGATTCCGCCTTCCGGAACACCGCATCATATGTGACCTACCTACCCGGTGGAATTCCACGTTACATATGTTGGAGCGGTTGTGTGAGCAGCAGCAAGCAGTTATGGAGTACCAGCTGCATCAGGCGCAAAGAAGTCGCAGTCAGCGCCGATCAGACTTCACAACCACAGAGTGGGCCACTATGAAGGACGTCTGCCAGGTTTTGCGTCCTTTTGATTATTCCACGCGGATGGCAAGTGCAGATGATGCACTAGTCAGCATGACTGTCCCCCTTATCTGCCTGCTTCAGCAAACTTTGCAAGGGTTAAGGGATGATGTGGTGGAAGAGGTGGAGGATGAGGAGTCACCTTTTCCATCAGCTTCTGGAGAGTCAGCGCCACGTGGTTCCTCACAAAGGGGTACGCAGGGGCCAATTTGTGAGGAGGATGAGGAGGAGTCAATGGAGGAGGAAGAGCTCCGTCCAGAGGAGGGAGCGACACAATTGTCCAGTGGTCAGTGTGTACAGCGAGGGTGGGGTGATGACGAGCGGGCAGAGATCATGTCTCAAGCAGGGGACAGCGTTTCTGGGCCGGTTGGCACTCTGCAGCACATGGTGGATTTCATGCTGCAGTGCCTGAGAAACGACCGCCGCATCGACCACATTCTCAACATGCCTGATTATTGGGTGTTCACCCTCCTCGATCCTCGCTACCGGGACAACGTCCAAAACCTCATCCCTGCGTTGACCCGGGAGCGTAAATTGCGGGAGTACCACGACACACTGGTGAATTCCATCATCTTCTCCTGTCCAACTGAGAGGAGTGCTGCTAGTGCTTTACAAAGCAGCTCAGTGCGTCGAGGCAGTGGGGGAGGCTCTGCCCAAAGAGGGAGCAGAAGCAGTGCCTCTGCCCAAGGCAAGCCCAGTATGGCACAACTCTGGCACACTTTTGTGTGCCCGCCCCAAATGTCTACACCATCACCGGCGGCTCCAGTCAGCAGGAGGCAACGGTTCCGTCAGATGGTGACAGACTACATGGCTTGCCCTCTTACTGTACTCCCAGACGGCTCTTCCCCGTTCAAGTTTTGGGTCTCTAAGCTGGATACATGGCCAGAGCTAAGCCAGTATGCATTGGAGGTGCTGGCTTGCCCTGCGGCTAGTGTCTTATCGGAACGTGTCTTTAGTGCCGCAGGTGGTGTACTAACAGACCGTCGCATGCGACTATCCTCCGATAACGTTGACCGGCTTACTTTCCTGAAAATGAACCAGGCCTGGATCTCGCAGGAATTTGCCACTCCTCTGCCTGATTAAGTAATTGGGTGTCATCCAGGTCTCCTGCTGTGTTCATCTTTCTACCACCTGAACTGCTATTCCTGGGCTCCAACACCGCCAGTTGCGGCTCAGAAGTGCAGGCTGCACAGTAAAAACATACGACCCAGTGTTATTGGGTTTCAGTAACGTCAGCTGATCCCCAGCTGTGTAGCCGGCAATGTGTCCTGCGACCGCCACGCTGGCACAACAACCTAAATGTAAGGGAACCTGTCCCCCCCCCCCCCCCCCGTCGTTTGTTACTGAAAGAGCCATCTTGTGCAGCAGTAATGCTGCACAAGGAAAAGGTAGCTCTTTTTTTTTAGCTCTTTGCACACGCAGAACTTAACACTTATAAAATGTGTTCACTGATACCGTTATACCGTCCCGGAGCTGGGACTTTCCTTCGTAATGTGACGCAGCACAGCCGTCATTCCTACCCCCTTGGTGCCATGCGCTGCCTCCTCAGCGTTGTTTTAAGCTGTCACGGAGCCTGCGCTGTTCTGTTATCCCTTGGGCATGCCCTATTTGCGCTGCCTGTCTTCTGACATAATTTGGTGTCAGGCTGGCTGCGCCTGTGCGGCCGCGGTGCCCGAGATCCCGCCTCGCAGTGTCTTCTGATTGAGTCACACTGCGGGCCTGGGATCCATGGGCATGCGCAGTGCATATCTTCCCCTCGGGCTCTCGCTCATTTCCCTCCGCCTTCTTTAGACTGTGCGCCGTCAGCTGATCCCTAGCATGCCACGGCCGTGACACCGCACAGTCTGAAGAAGAGGGAAGGAGGGGAGTGAGAGTCGAGGTTATGCACTGTGCATGCCCATGGTTCCAAGGCCCGCAGTGGGATTACGTTAGATGAGACTGCGAGGTGGGATCTGGAGCAGCGTGGACGCACAGGCACTGACAGCCTGACACCAAATTATGTCAGAAGACAGGCAGCGCTAATTGGGCATGGCCAAGGGCTAACAGAACAGCGCAGGCTCCGTGGCAGCTTAAAACAACGCTGAGGAGGCAGCGCACGGCATCAAGGGGATAGGAATGACAGCTGTGCTGTGTCCCATTACGAAGGAAATTCGCACCTCCGGAACGGTTTAACGGTATAAAGGGACACATTTTTAGTGTTTACTTCGGTGTTTGCAAGGAGCATAATTAAAAGAGCAACCTTTTCCTTTTGCATCCTTAGTGCTGCACAACATGGCTCTTTCAGCTACAAACGTCTTGGGGGGGGGGGTTAAAGGTTTCCTTTCAACTTGCTCCAATCAGGCTTCGGCCTACACTCTGTTCCTCTGCTCCTCCTGCTGTCCCTGGGCTCTAACACCGCCAGTTGGTGCCTGGAAGTGCTGTGTGCACAGTCAACAGTCGCTCCTCTGTTATTGGGGTTCAGTAACGTCAGCTGATCCCCAGCTGTGTGTGCGGCAATACCTCCAATCTGCTCCTCCTGCTGTCCCTGGGCTCTAACACCGCCAGTTGGTGCCTGGAAGTGCTGTGTGCACAGTCAACAGTCGCTCCTCTGTTATTGGGGTTCAGTAACGTCAGCTGATCCCCAGCTGTGTGTGCGGCAATACCTCCAATCTGCTCCTCCTGCTGTCCCTGGGCTCTAACACCGCCAGTTGGTGCCTGGAAGTGCTGTGTGCACAGTCAACAGTCGCTCCTCTGTTATTGGGGTTCAGTAACGTCAGCTGATCCCCAGCTGTGTATCCGGCAACGTGTCATGCGACCGCCACGCTGGCACAACTAAAATGTAAGGGGACCTGTCCCCCCCCCCCCCCTAGGCGTTTGTTACTGAAAGAGCCACCATGTGCAGCACTAATACTGCACAAGGGAAAGGTCGCTCTTGAAATTATGCTCCTTGCAAACGCTGAACTACACACTCATGTAATGTGTCCCCTCACACCGTCCAACCGTCCCGGAGGTGGGACTTTCCTTTGTAATGTGACACAGCACAGCCGTCATTGCTACCCCCTTGGCACCGTGCGCTGCCTCCTTAGCGTTGTTTGATTCCGTCATGGACCCTGCGCTGTTATGTTATCCCTTGGCCATGCACAGTTTGCGCTGCCCGTCCTCTGACATCATTTGTTGTCGTCCTGGCTGCGCCTGTGCGTCCACGCTGCCCGAAATCACACCTCGCAGTGTCGTCTAATGTGATCCCACAGTGGGCCTGGTATCCATGGCCATGCGCAGTGCATATACTAGCCTCTCACTCCCCTTCTTCACGCTTCTTCAGACTAGGCGGCGTCAGCTGATCCCTAATAGCATGCCACGGCCGTGACGCCGCACAGTCTGAAGAAGCAGGAAGGAGGTGAGTGAGAGGCGATGATATGCACTGCGCATGCCCATGGATCCCTGGCCCGCAGTGGGACTACATTAGATGACACTGCAAGGTTGGATCTCGGGCAGCTTGGACGCACAGGCACTGCCAGCCTGACACCTACATGATGTCAGAAGACGGGCACCGCTAACTGTGCATGGCCAAGGGATAACATTACAGTGCGGGCTCCGTGACAGAACCAAACAACGTTGAGGAGGTGGTGCCCGGCACCAAGGGGGTTGGAATGACGGCTGTGCTGTGTCACATTACAAAGGAAAGTCCCACTTCCGGGATGGTTTGACGGTGTGAGGGGACACATTATATGAGTGTGTACTTCAGCGTTTGCAAGGAGCATAATTTTCGGAGCCACCATTTTCCATGTGCAGTATTACTGCTGTACAAGATGGCTCTTTCAGCAACAAATGCCTGGGGGGGGGGGTTAAAGGTTCCCTTTCAACTTGCTCCACTGCAGGCTTCGGCCTACACTCTGCTCCTCTTTGATTCCCTGGGTTTCAACACTGTCAGTTGCCACCTGGAAGTGTTGTCTACACAGAAAAAAACACTAGGTGATGTGTCAGTGGGGTTCAGCACCGCCAGCTGTTCCCCTGCTGTGTAGTCGGCAACGTGTCCAGCACAAGCCACGCTGGCACAACAGAACAAAAGCTGCCACCAGTGCAGGCTTCGGCCTACACTCTGCTCCTCTCCTCCTCCTGCTGACCCTGGGCTCAAACACCGCTAGTTTTTGCCCGGAAGTGCTAGCTGCACAGAGAAAAACACCAGCCAATGTGTTAGTGGGGTTCAGCAACGCCAGCTGTTCCCCTGCTGTGTAGCCGGCAACGTGACCTGCAAACGCCATGCAGGCACAGGAACTGAAATTAAAAGGGAACCTGGCCCCACCCCCCCAGGTGTTTCTATGTATAACAGCCACCTAGTACAGCAGTACTGCTGCATTTGTACAAGGTGGCTGACTTTTTCTCCTTGCCCACGTGGAACTCAACACGTACAAAATGTGTCTCATTGAGACCATTCCACTGTCCCTGAGGTGTGACTTTCCTTTGTAATGATACGCAGCACCCCCCTTGGTAGCGTTTCCCGTCTTTTGTCATCATGGTTAGCTGGCTGCGCCTGTGCATCCGCCCTGCTAGAAACAACGCCCCTCGTTGTCATATTTATTTTGTCAGCGAGGGTGTGGTTTATGGGCACGAGCAGTGCATATGTTCGCCTGTCTTAACTCATCTCCTTCCGCCTTCTTCAGACTGTGCGGCCTCCTGGCCGTGGTAGGCGATAAGGGATCAGCTGAGGCCGCCCAGTCTGGAGCCGGTGTAAGGACATGTGTAAGCGGCAAACCTATTTACTGCACAAGGCCACGAATCCCAGCCACGTAGTGTGATTGTTTGAAAACACACTGTGGGTCTGGGATTCATGTCCATCGCTAACCGCAACGGCCGACATGAAATGAGGTCAGAAGACAGGAAGCGCTCACAGCGCATGGCCAAGGGATCACAATAGCGCAGACTCCTGTACAGCAAATAACAACGCTCAGGAATCTGCGCCCAGTACCTAGGTGCAAATTTTGACACCTGTGCTGCGTCTCGTTAAAAAGACAAGTCACGCCTCCACAACTGTTTGACAGTATAATGGGCTAAATAGTGTACGTGTTTTAGTCAGCGTGTGCAAGGAGCAAAACAAATAGAGCAACCTTTTACTTGTGCAGCATTAATGCTGCACAAGGTGTGGCTCTTGTACCTTGCAACACCTGAGGGGGGGGTTAAAGGTAACCTTTGAAATTGGTTCAACTAGGCTTCGGCCTACACTCTGCTCCTCTACTCCTCCTGCTGACCCTGGGCTCAAACAGCGCTAGTTTTTGCCCGGAAATGCTAGCTGCACAGAGAAAAACACCAGCCAATGTGTTAGTGGGGTTCAGCACCGCCAGCTGTTCCCCCGCTGTGTAGCCGGCATCGTGTCCAGCAAAAGCCACGCTGGCACAACCGACCAAAAGCTGCCACCAGTGCAGGCTTCGGCCTACACTTTGCTCCTCTCCTCCTCCTGCTGACCCTGGGCTCAAACAACGCCAGTTTCTGCCCGGACATGCTAGCTGCACAGAGAAAAACACCAGCCAATGTGTTAGTGGGGTTCAGCACCGCCTGCTGTTCCCCCGCTGTGTAGCCGGCATCGTGTCCAGCACAAGCCACGCTGGCACAACCGACCAAAAGCTGCCACCAGTGCAGGCTTCGGCCTACACTTTGCTCCTCTCCTCCTCCTGCTGACCCTGGGCTCAAACAACGCCAGTTTCTGCCCGGACATGCAATCTGCACAGAGAAAAACACCAGTCAATGTGTCAGTGGGGTTCAGCAACGCCAGCTGTTCCCCTGCTGTGTAGCTTGCAACGTGACCTGCAAACGCCACGCAGGCACATGAACTGAAATTGAAGGGAGCCTGCCCCCCACCCACAGGTGTTTCTATGTATATCAGCCACCTTGTACAGCAGTACTGCTGCATTTGTACGAGGTGGCTGACTTTTTCTCCTTGCCCACGTGGAACTCAACACGTACAAAATGTGTCTCATTAGAGACCATTACAATGTCCCTGAGGTGTGACTTTCCTTTGTAATGACACGCAGCACCACCCTTGTTAGCGCTGCCCGTCTTTTGACATCATTGGTTAGCTGGCTGCGCCTGTGCATCTCCCCTGCTCGAAACAACGGCCCTCGGTGTCTTATTTTTTTGGACAGCGAGGGTGTGATTGATGGGCATGTGCAGTGCATATGTTTGCCTGTGTTCACTCATCTCCTTCCGCCTTCTTCAGACTGGGTGTCCTCATGGCCGCGGCAGGCGATAAGGGATCAGATGAGGCCGCCCAGTCTGAAGCAGGTGTAAGGACATGTGTGAGCGGCAAACATATTTAGTGCACCAGGGCACGAATCCCAGCACCGCAGTGTGATTTTTTAAAAACACACTGTGGGTCTGGGATTCATGTCCATCGCTAACCGCAACGGCCGACATGAAATGAGGTCAGAAGACAGGAAGCGCTCACAGCGCATGGCCAAGGGATCACAATAGCGCAGACTCCTGTACAGCAAATAACAACGCTCAGGAATCTGCGCCCAGTACCTAGGTGCAAATTTTGACACCTGTGCTGCGTCTCGTTAAAAAGACAAGTCACGCCTCCACAACTGTTTGACAGTATAATGGGCTAAATAGTGTACGTGTTTTAGTCAGCGTGTGCAAGGAGCAAAACAAATAGAGCAACCTTTTACTTGTGCAGCATTAATGCTGCACAAGGTGTGGCTCTTGTACCTTGCAACACCTGAGGGGGGGGTTAAAGGTAACCTTTGAAATTGGTTCAACTAGGCTTCGGCCTACACTCTGCTCCTCTACTCCTCCTGCTGACCCTGGGCTCAAACACCGCTAGTTTTTGCCCGGAAATGCTAGCTGCACAGAGAAAAACACCAGCCAATGTGTTAGTGGGGTTCAGCACCGCCAGCTGTTCCCCTGCTGTGTAGTCGGCAACGTGTCCAGCACAAGCCACGCTGGCACAACCGACCAAAAGCTGCCACCAGTGCAGGCTTCGGCCTACACTTTGCTCCTCTCCTCCTCCTGCTGACCCTGGGCTCAAACAACGCCAGTTTCTGCCCGGACATGCTAGCTGCACAGAGAAAAACACCAGCCAATGTGTTAGTGGGGTTCAGCACCGCCTGCTGTTCCCCCGCTGTGTAGCCGGCATCGTGTCCAGCACAAGCCACGCTGGCACAACCGACCAAAAGCTGCCACCAGTGCAGGCTTCGGCCTACACTTTGCTCCTCTCCTCCTCCTGCTGACCCTGGGCTCAAACAACGCCAGTTTCTGCCCGGACATGCTAGCTGCACAGAGAAAAACACCAGCCAATGTGTTAGTGGGGTTCAGCAACGCCAGCTGTTCCCCTGCTGTGTAGCTTGCAACGTGACCTGCAAACGCCACGCAGGCACATGAACTGAAATTGAAGGGAGCCTGCCCCCCACCCACAGGTGTTTCTATGTATATCAGCCACCTTGTACAGCAGTACTGCTGCATTTGTACGAGGTGGCTGACTTTTTCTCCTTGCCCACGTGGAACTCAACACGTACAAAATGTGTCTCATTAGAGACCATTACAATGTCCCTGAGGTGTGACTTTCCTTTGTAATGACACGCAGCACCCCCATTGTTAGCGCTGCCCGTCTCCTGACATCATTGGTTGGCTGGCTGTGCCTGTGCGTCCCCCCTGCCCGACACAACGCCCCCCGTTGTCTCATATATTTTGACTGCGAGGGTGTGATTGATGGGCACGAGCAGTGCATATGTTCCCCTGTTTTCACTCCCCTCCTTCCGCCTTCTTCTGACTGTGCGGCCTCATGGCCGCGGCATGCGATAAGGGATCAGCTGAGGCCGCCCAGTCTGAAGCAGGTGTAAGGACATGTGTGAGCGGCGAACATATTTACTGCACAAGGCCACGAATCCCAGCACCGCAGTGTGACTTTAGGAAAAGCCACTGTGGGTCTGGGATTTATGGCCATCGTTAACCGCACCGGCCAACATGAAATGAGGTCATGAGACGGCCTGCACTAACAGGGTATTGCCAAGGGATAACACAAGAGCGCAGACTCCTGTACAGCAAATAACAACGCTCAGGAATCTGCGCCCAGTACCTAGGTGCAAATTTTGACACCTGTGCTGCGTCTCGTTAAAAAGACAAGTCACGCCTCCACAACTGTTTGACAGTATAATGGGCTAAATAGTGTACGTGTTTAATTCAGCGTGTGCAAGGAGCAAAATTAAATAGAGCAACCTTTGACTTGTGCATCATTAATGCTGTTCAAGGTGTGGCTCTTGTACCTTGCAACACCTGAGGGGGGGGGTTAAAGGTAACCTTGGAAATTGGTTCAACTAGGCTTCGGCCTACACTCTGCTCCTCTACTCCTCCTGCTGACCCTGGGCTCAAACACCGCTAGTTTTTGCCCGGAAATGCTAGCTGCACAGAGAAAAACACCAGCCAATGTGTTAGTGGGGTTCAGCACCGCCAGCTGTTCCCCCGCTGTGTAGCCGGCATCGTGTCCAGCACAAGCCACGCTGGCACAACCGACCAAAAGCTGCCACCAGTGCAGGCTTCGGCCTACACTTTGCTCCTCTCCTCCTCCTGCTGACCCTGGGCTCAAACAACGCCAGTTTCTGCCCGGACATGCTAGCTGCACAGAGAAAAACACCAGCCAATGTGTTAGTGGGGTTCAGCACCGCCTGCTGTTCCCCCGCTGTGTAGCCGGCATCGTGTCCAGCACAAGCCACGCTGGCACAACCGACCAAAAGCTGCCACCAGTGCAGGCTTCGGCCTACACTTTGCTCCTCTCCTCCTCCTGCTGACCCTGGGCTCAAACAACGCCAGTTTCTGCCCGGACATGCTAGCTGCACAGAGAAAAACACCAGCCAATGTGTTAGTGGGGTTCAGCAACGCCAGCTGTTCCCCTGCTGTGTAGCTTGCAACGTGACCTGCAAACGCCACGCAGGCACATGAACTGAAATTGAAGGGAGCCTGCCCCCCACCCACAGGTGTTTCTATGTATATCAGCCACCTTGTACAGCAGTACTGCTGCATTTGTACGAGGTGGCTGACTTTTTCTCCTTGCCCACGTGGAACTCAACACGTACAAAATGTGTCTCATTAGAGACCATTACAATGTCCCTGAGGTGTGACTTTCCTTTGTAATGACACGCAGCACCCCCATTGTTAGCGCTGCCCGTCTCCTGACATCATTGGTTGGCTGGCTGTGCCTGTGCGTCCCCCCTGCCCGACACAACGCCCCCCGTTGTCTCATATATTTTGACTGCGAGGGTGTGATTGATGGGCACGAGCAGTGCATATGTTCCCCTGTTTTCACTCCCCTCCTTCCGCCTTCTTCTGACTGTGCGGCCTCATGGCCGCGGCATGCGATAAGGGATCAGCTGAGGCCGCCCAGTCTGAAGCAGGTGTAAGGACATGTGTGAGCGGCGAACATATTTACTGCACAAGGCCACGAATCCCAGCACCGCAGTGTGACTTTAGGAAAAGCCACTGTGGGTCTGGGATTTATGGCCATCGTTAACCGCACCGGCCAACATGAAATGAGGTCATGAGACGGCCTGCACTAACAGGGTATTGCCAAGGGATAACACAAGAGCGCAGACTCCTGTACAGCAAATAACAACGCTCAGGAATCTGCGCCCAGTACCTAGGTGCAAATTTTTACACCTGTGCTGCGTCTCGTTAAAAAGACAAGTCACGCCTCCACAACTGTTTGACAGTATAATGGGCTAAATAGTGTACGTGTTTAATTCAGCGTGTGCAAGGAGCAAAATTAAATAGAGCAACCTTTGACTTGTGCATCATTAATGCTGTTCAAGGTGTGGCTCTTGTACCTTGCAACACCTGAGGGGGGGGGTTAAAGGTAACCTTGGAAATTGGTTCAACTAGGCTTCGGCCTACACTCTGCTCCTCTACTCCTCCTGCTGACCCTGGGCTCAAACACCGCTAGTTTTTGCCCGGAAATGCTAGCTGCACAGAGAAAAACACCAGCCAATGTGTTAGTGGGGTTCAGCACCGCCAGCTGTTCCCCCGCTGTGTAGCCGGCATCGTGTCCAGCACAAGCCACGCTGGCACAACCGACCAAAAGCTGCCACCAGTGCAGGCTTCGGCCTACACTTTGCTCCTCTCCTCCTCCTCCTGCTGACCCTGGGCTCTAACACCGCTAGTTTTTGCCCGGACATGCAATCTGCACAGAGAAAAACACCAGTCAATGTGTCAGTGGGGTTCAGCAACGCCAGCTGTTCCCCTGCTGTGTAGCTTGCAACGTGACCTGCAAACGCCACGCAGGCACATGAACTGAAATTGAAGGGAGCCTGCCCCCCACCCCCCCAGGTGTTTCTATGTATAACAGCCACCTTGTACAGCAGTACTGCTGCATTTGTACGAGGTGGCTGACTTTTTCTCCTTGCCCACGTGGAACTCAACACGTACAAAATGTGTCTCATTAGAGACCATTACAATGTCCCTGAGGTGTGACTTTCCTTTGTAATGACACGCAGCACCACCCTTGTTAGCGCTGCCCGTCTTTTGACATCATTGGTTAGCTGGCTGCGCCTGTGCATCTCCCCTGCTCGAAACAACGCCCCTCGGTGTCTTATTTTTTTGGACAGCGAGGGTGTGATTGATGGGCATGTGCAGTGCATATGTTTGCCTGTGTTCACTCATCTCCTTCCGCCTTCTTCAGACTGGGTGTCCTCATGGCCTCGGCAGGCGATAAGGGATCAGATGAGGCCGTCCAGTCTGAAGCAGGTGTAAGGACATGTGTGAGCGGCAAACATATTTACTGCACCAGGGCACGAATCCCAGCACCGCAGTGTGATTTTTTAAAAACACACTGTGGGTCTGGGATTCATGTCCATCGCTAACCGCAACGGCCAACATGAAATGAGGTCATAAGACAGGAAGCGCTCACAGCGCATGGCCAAAGGATCACAAGAGCGCAGACTCCTGTACAGCAACTAACAACGCTCAGGAAGCTGCGCCCATGCAAAAAGGTGTTTTCGACACCTGTGCTGCTTTTCTTTAAAAAGACAAGTCACGCCTCCACTACTGTTAAACAGTATAATGGGCTAAATAGTCTACGTGTTGCATTCAGCTTGTGCAAGTAGACAAATTAATAGAGCAACCTTTTACTTGTGCAGCATTAATGCTGCAGAAGGAGTGGCTCTTGTTCTTTGTAACACCTGAGGGGGGGTTAAAGGTAACCTTTGAAATTGGTTCAACTAGGCTTCGGCCTACACTTTGCTCCTCTCCTCCTCCTCCTGCTGACCCTGGGCTCTAACAACGCTAGTTTTTGCCCGGAAATGCTAGCTGCACAGAGAAAAACACCAGCCAATGTGTTAGTGGGGTTCAGCAACGCCAGCTGTTCCCCCGCTGTGTAGCCTGCATCGTGTCCAGCACAAGCCACGCTGGCACAACCGACCAAAAGCTGCCACCAGTGCAGGCTTCGGCCTACACTTTGCTCCTCTCCTCCTCCTCCTGCTGACCCTGGGCTCAAACACCGCTAGTTTTTGCCCGGAAATGCTAGCTGCACAGAGAAAAACACCAGCCAATGTGTTAGTGGGGTTCAGCAACGCCAGCTGTTCCCCCGCTGTGTAGCCGGCATCGTGTCCAGCACAAGCCACGCTGGCACAACCGACCAAAAGCTGCCACCAGTGCAGGCTTCGGCCTACACTTTGCTCCTCTCCTCCTCCTCCTGCTGACCCTGGGCTCAAACACCGCTAGTTTTTGCCCGGAAATGCTAGCTGCACAGAGAAAAACACCAGCCAATGTGTTAGTGGGGTTCAGCAACGCCAGCTGTTCCCCCGCTGTGTAGCCGGCATCGTGTCCAGCACAAGCCACGCTGGCACAACCGACCAAAAGCTGCCACCAGTGCAGGCTTCGGCCTACACTTTGCTCCTCTCCTCCTCCTCCTGCTGACCCTGGGCTCAAACACCGCTAGTTTTTGCCCGGAAATGCTAGCTGCACAGAGAAAAACACCAGCCAATGTGTTAGTGGGGTTCAGCACCGCCAGCTGTTCCCCTGCTGTGCAGCTTGCAACGTGACCTGCAAACGCCACGCAGGCACATGAACTGAAATTGAAGGGAGCCTGGCCCCCACCCCCAGGTGTTTCTATGTATAACAGCCACCTTGTACAGCAGTACTGCTGCATTTGTACAAGGTGGCTGATGTTTTCTCCTTGCCCACGTGGAACTCAACACGTACAAAATGTGTCTCTTTGAGACCATTCCACTGTCCCTGAGGTGTGACTTTCCTTTCTAATGATACGCAGCACCCCCCTTGGTAGCGCTTCCCGTCTTCTGACATCATTGGTTGGCTACTTGCGCCTGTTCGTCCGCCCTGCCTGAATAAAATGCTCCTCGTTGTCTTAATTATTTTGACTGCGAGGGTGTGATTGATGGGCACGAGCAGTGCATATCTTCGCCTGTCTTAACTCATCTCCTTCAGCCTTCTTCAGACTGTGCAGCCTCATGGCCGCGGCATGCAAGAAGGGATCAGCAGAGGCCGCCCAGTCTGAAGCAGGTGTAAGGACGTGTGTGAGCGGCCAAAATATTTACTGCTCAAGGCCACGAATCCCAGCACCGCAGTGTGGCTTTATGAAAAGACACTGTGGGTCTGGGATTTATGGCCATCGTTAACCGCACCGGCCAACATGAAATGATGTCATAAGATGGGCAGCGCTAACAGGGCATTGCCAAGGGATAACACAAGAGCGCAGACTCCTGTACAGCAAATAACAACGCTCAGGAAGCTGCTCCAAGCACCAAGGCGTTATTTTGGACACCTGTGCTGCGTCTCATCAAAAAACCAAGTCACGCATCCACTACAGTTTGACTGTAGAATGGGGTAAATTGTGTATGTCTTTCATTCAGCGTGTGCAAGTAGACAAATTAATAGAGCAACCTTTCACTTGTGCAGCATTAATACTGCACAAGGTGTGTCTCTTGTACTTTGTAACACCTGAGGGGGGGGTTAAAGGTTTCCTTTGAAATTGGTTCAACTAAGCTTCGGCCTACACTCTGCTCCTCTCCTCCTCCTCCTGCTTCAACACGGGCTCTAACATCGCTAGTTTTTGCCCGCAAGTGCTAGCTGCACAGAGAAAAACACACGCCATTGTGTTAGTGGGGTTCAGCAACGCCAGCTGTTCCCCCAGTGTGTAGCCGGCAAAGTGTCCTGCAAACGCAACGCAGACACAAAGCTGCCTCCAGTGCAGGCTTCGGCCTACACTCATCTCCCCCTGCTTACCCTTTGCTCCAACACCGCTAGTTGGGGCTCTAGGAAGACAATCTTTAATAGGCAAGGCAACGCATCCGGGTTCCAGCACCGCCAGCTGGTTCTCGGCAGTGTTTTTGTCACAGGTACTCCCTCGTGCCAAGCCTGGTTTCAGCACCGTCAGCTGTTTCCGGGTTGTGTCAAGCTCACTGAGACACCTATGCTTGCCTCGTCGTGGTGCGGTCGGGTTAGCCAACTCCAGGGTGCCTCCAGTTTAGGAGCTTCCTATGTGGGCTGCGTGAACTGGTAGTCAAGGCTGGTTCTGTAGTGCCAGTAGGCCCAGCTCCCCCTGTAGGACTGTTGGGGTTCGGTAACTGCGGCTGCCTCGCGGCCTAGCTGTTCTCTCCTCTCCTGTGGACCTTCGGGTCCACCACCTGGTTCCAGCACCGTCAGCTGGTTCCGGGCCGAGCCTTTGGCTTAGGTGCCTCCTCCTGGGTATCCGAGTTCCGCCAACGCCAGGCGGTCCTTGGTAGTGCTTTTAAGCGCGGGCACCTACAGCTTAGTAACCGGGTTCCAGCACCGTCAGCTGGTCCTCGGTCGTGCCATTGGCTCTTGCACACTGGGGCAACGCATCCGGGTTCCAGCACCGCCAGCTGGTTCTCGGCAGTGTTCTTGTCACAGGTACTCCCTCGTGCCAAGCCTGGTTTCAGCACCGTCAGCTGTTTCCGGGTTGTGTCAACTTCACTGAGACACCTATGCTTGCCTCGTCGTGGTGCGGTCGGGTTAGCCAACTCCAGGGTGCCTCCAGTTTAGGAGCTTCCTATGTGGGCTGCGTGAACTGGTAGTCAAGGCTGGTTCTGTAGTGCCAGTAGGCCCAGCTCCCCCTGTAGGACTGTTGGGGTTCGGTAACTGCGGCTGCCTCGCGGCCTAGCTGTTCTCTCCTCTCCTGTGGACCTTCGGGTCCACCACCTGGTTCCAGCACCGTCAGCTGGTTCCGGGCCGAGCCTTTGGCTTAGGTGCCTCCTCCTGGGTATCCGAGTTCCGCCAACGCCAGGCGGTCCTTGGTAGTGCTTTTAAGCGCGGGCACCTACAGCTTAGTAACCGGGTTCCAGCACCGTCAGCTGGTCCTCGGTCGTGCCATTGGCTCTTGCACACTGGGGCAATGCATCCGGGTTCCAGCACCGCCAGCTGGTTCTCGGCAGTGTTCTTGTCACAGGTACTCCCTCGTGCCAAGCCTGGTTTCAGCACCGTCAGCTGTTTCCGGGTTGTGTCAACTTCACTGAGACACCTATGCTTGCCTCGTCGTGGTGCGGTCGGGTTAGCCAACTCCAGGGTGCCTCCAGTTTAGGAGCTTCCTATGTGGGCTGCGTGAACTGGTAGTCAAGGCTGGTTCTGTAGTGCCAGTAGGCCCAGCTCCCCCTGTAGGACTGTTGGGGTTCGGTAACTGCGGCTGCCTCGCGGCCTAGCTGTTCTCTCCTCTCCTGTGGACCTTCGGGTCCACCACCTGGTTCCAGCACCGTCAGCTGGTTCCGGGCCGAGCCTTTGGCTTAGGTGCCTCCTCCTGGGTATCCGAGTTCCGCCAACGCCAGGCGGTCCTTGGTAGTGCTTTTAAGCGCGGGCACCTACAGCTTAGTAACCGGGTTCCAGCACCGTCAGCTGGTCCTCGGTCGTGCCATTGGCTCTTGCACACTGGGGCAACGCATCCGGGTTCCAGCACCGCCAGCTGGTTCTCGGCAGTGTTCTTGTCACAGGTACTCCCTCGTGCCAAGCCTGGTTTCAGCACCGTCAGCTGTTTCCGGGTTGTGTCAACTTCA
Organism: Ranitomeya imitator; assembly: GCF_032444005.1. NCBI lineage: Eukaryota > Metazoa > Chordata > Amphibia > Anura > Dendrobatidae > Ranitomeya > Ranitomeya imitator. Next base: position 28,573 of record NW_027193923.1, on the reverse strand, counting down.
CTGAGACACCTATGCTTGCCTCGTCGTGGTGCGGTCGGGTTAGCCAACTCCAGGGTGCCTCCAGTTTAGGAGCTTCCTATGTGGGCTGCGTGAACTGGTAGTCAAGGCTGGTTCTGTAGTGCCAGTAGGCCCAGCTCCCCCTGTAGGACTGTTGGGGTTCGGTAACTGCGGCTGCCTCGCGGCCTAGCTGTTCTCTCCTCTCCTGTGGACCTTCGGGTCCACCACCTGGTTCCAGCACCGTCAGCTGGTTCCGGGCCGAGCCTTTGGCTTAGGTGCCTCCTCCTGGGTATCCGAGTTCCGCCAACGCCAGGCGGTCCTTGGTAGTGCTTTTAAGCGCGGGCACCTACAGCTTAGTAACCGGGTTCCAGCACCGTCAGCTGGTCCTCGGTCGTGCCATTGGCTCTTGCACACTGGGGCAACGCATCCGGGTTCCAGCACCGCCAGCTGGTTCTCGGCAGTGTTCTTGTCACAGGTACTCCCTCGTGCCAAGCCTGGTTTCAGCACCGTCAGCTGTTTCCGGGTTGTGTCAACTTCACTGAGACACCTATGCTTGCCTCGTCGTGGTGCGGTCGGGTTAGCCAACTCCAGGGTGCCTCCAGTTTAGGAGCTTCCTATGTGGGCTGCGTGAACTGGTAGTCAAGGCTGGTTCTGTAGTGCCAGTAGGCCCAGCTCCCCCTGTAGGACTGTTGGGGTTCGGTAACTGCGGCTGCCTCGCGGCCTAGCTGTTCTCTCCTCTCCTGTGGACCTTCGGGTCCACCACCTGGTTCCAGCACCGTCAGCTGGTTCCGGGCCGAGCCTTTGGCTTAGGTGCCTCCTCCTGGGTATCCGAGTTCCGCCAACGCCAGGCGGTCCTTGGTAGTGCTTTTAAGCGCGGGCACCTACAGCTTAGTAACCGGGTTCCAGCACCGTCAGCTGGTCCTCGGTCGTGCCATTGGCTCTTGCACACTGGGGCAACGCATCCGGGTTCCAGCACCGCCAGCTGGTTCTCGGCAGTGTTCTTGTCACAGGTACTCCCTCGTGCCAAGCCTGGTTTCAGCACCGTCAGCTGTTTCCGGGTTGTGTCAACTTCACTGAGACACCTATGCTTGCCTCGTCGTGGTGCGGTCGGGTTAGCCAACTCCAGGGTGCCTCCAGTTTAGGAGCTTCCTATGTGGGCTGCGTGAACTGGTAGTCAAGGCTGGTTCTGTAGTGCCAGTAGGCCCAGCTCCCCCTGTAGGACTGTTGGGGTTCGGTAACTGCGGCTGCCTCGCGGCCTAGCTGTTCTCTCCTCTCCTGTGGACCTTCGGGTCCACCACCTGGTTCCAGCACCGTCAGCTGGTTCCGGGCCGAGCCTTTGGCTTAGGTGCCTCCTCCTGGGTATCCGAGTTCCGCCAACGCCAGGCGGTCCTTGGTAGTGCTTTTAAGCGCGGGCACCTACAGCTTAGTAACCGGGTTCCAGCACCGTCAGCTGGTCCTCGGTCGTGCCATTGGCTCTTGCACACTGGGGCAACGCATCCGGGTTCCAGCACCGCCAGCTGGTTCTCGGCAGTGTTCTTGTCACAGGTACTCCCTCGTGCCAAGCCTGGTTTCAGCACCGTCAGCTGTTTCCGGGTTGTGTCAACTTCACTGAGACACCTATGCTTGCCTCGTCGTGGTGCGGTCGGGTTAGCCAACTCCAGGGTGCCTCCAGTTTAGGAGCTTCCTATGTGGGCTGCGTGAACTGGTAGTCAAGGCTGGTTCTGTAGTGCCAGTAGGCCCAGCTCCCCCTGTAGGACTGTTGGGGTTCGGTAACTGCGGCTGCCTCGCGGCCTAGCTGTTCTCTCCTCTCCTGTGGACCTTCGGGTCCACCACCTGGTTCCAGCACCGTCAGCTGGTTCCGGGCCGAGCCTTTGGCTTAGGTGCCTCCTCCTGGGTATCCGAGTTCCGCCAACGCCAGGCGGTCCTTGGTAGTGCTTTTAAGCGCGGGCACCTACAGCTTAGTAACCGGGTTCCAGCACCGTCAGCTGGTCCTCGGTCGTGCCATTGGCTCTTGCACACTGGGGCAACGCATCCGGGTTCCAGCACCGCCAGCTGGTTCTCGGCAGTGTTTTTGTCACAGGTACTCCCTCGTGCCAAGCCTGGTTTCAGCACCGTCAGCTGTTTCCGGGTTGTGTCAAGCTCACTGAGACACCTATGCTTGCCTCGTCGTGGTGCGGTCGGGTTAGCCAACTCCAGGGTGCCTCCAGTTTAGGAGCTTCCTATGTGGGCTGCGTGAACTGGTAGTCAAGGCTGGTTCTGTAGTGCCAGTAGGCCCAGCTCCCCCTGTAGGACTGTTGGGGTTCGGTAACTGCGGCTGCCTCGCGGCCTAGCTGTTCTCTCCTCTCCTGTGGGCCTTCGGGTCCACCACCTGGTTCCAGCACCGTCAGCTGGTTCTCGGCAGTGTCTTTTGCTCTTGTACCTTCTGCTCCCCATCCTGGTTCCAGTACCGTCAGCTGGTTCCGGGCAGAGCCTTTGGCTTAGGTGCCTCCTTCTGGGTATCCAAGTTCCACCAACGTCAGGTGGTCCTTGGTAGTGCTTTCAGGCACGGGTACCTCCTGCTTAGTAACCGGGTTCCAGTAACGTCAGCTGGTCCTCGGTAGTTCCATTGGCTCTTGGACCTTCGGCTACCCATCCGGGTTCCAGTACCGTCAGCTGGTTCTCGGCAGTGTCTTTTGCTCTTGTACCTTCTGCTCCCCATCCTGGTTCCAGTAACGTCAGCTGGTTCCGGGCAGAGCCTTTGGCTTAGGTGCCTCCTTCTGGGTATCCGAGTTCCGTCAACGTCAGGCGGTCCTTGGTAGTGCTTTTTAGCACGGGTACCTCCTGCTTAGTAACCGGGTTCCAGTAACGTCAGCTGGTCCTCGGTAGTTCCATAGGCTCTTGAACCTTCGGGTAGCCATCCGAGTTCCAGTTCCATCAGCTGGTTCTTGGCATTTTCTCAGCCTTCTTGTACCTTCTGCTACATTTCCAAGTTGAAGACCCTAACGTCGACGACCCGGAAGACCACCACGATGACGACGACACGGAAGACCACCCCGATGACGACGACGACGACGGCGGAGATGACGACACTGGAGACGACGACCCTGGAGACGACAACATGGAAGACCGAGAAGCAGAAGAACAAGAGGCTGCAGAACAAAGAGCAGAAGAACATTAAGCATAAGACTTAATATCAGAGCAAAAGATATTATCTAAATTATATGCAGAAGAAGACTAAGCAGTGTATGGGGGTGAGTCCGTTCCTCCTCGTGGTGCCCCTGGATAAAGCCTGATGCTGCAGGCCAAACTGAACGCGGACAAATGTAACTTTTGTGACTGGCAGAACGGAAGGTGTAATCTTCAAACTTTTATAGATAACAACTACGGGAATGCCTGTCACAAATGAGAATATGATGAAGAAGTAGAATAGGAAGAATAATAACAGTGGAATAAAAAGAATATGTAGAATAAGAAGAATAATAATAGTTGAATAAAATGAATATGAAGAATGTAATAAAAAAAAAAAAATAGGTAGAAGATGAAGAAGAAGATGAATAAGGTGAAGAAGTTGATGTCAAAGATGCTGATGATGATGAAGATGAAAGTGTGGGAAAAGAAAAAAAAAAAGAAAAAAAAGAAGGGGAAGGGCGTGGAATAGTGAAACATCAATATCTGACAAAATAAAAAAAAAATTTACATAGTCAATATCTTTGTCACTCCGAACGTCTTAAAAAAAAACAAAAAACATGCTATTCTATTTGATTGGGATAAACCTCTATGACTTTAATGTCTCCGCCACCTCCCCAAATACATCCGGCATTATTCTTAGTTGTTTTCCTTCATGTAGAATGAACCTACAAGGAAAGAAAGGGTTTATTTTAATTCCGATATTTTGGTCCCATTGACTTGCATTGGGATCGGGTATCGGTATCGGCGATATCCGATATTTTTTGAATATCGGCCGATCCAAACCGATACCGATACTTTCCGATATCGGAAGGTATCGCTCAACACTAGTTAACACTATTGCAACTTTATGGGTGAGTATGGATTCTTGCAAGGTTTGCTTGGCAAAATCTAATGCTTCTCCTGTGAATGTCCCCCCTGCCATCCACTTCATGTTCTTAACAGCACTGAAATGAAAAAAGGGCAATAACATATGAATATAAGAATCATAAATATTATAATATTATACATTATTGTCCACAGCACTGATTCACAAACTGCTGTAGTGGTTATGGAGGGAGACAGACTGCAAAGAACTAAGCCAAGGAGTGGGGTTGAATGATGGAGGGGTGGCTGGATGAGGGTCTGGTTGCAGAGAAGTCAGGTAAAAGAGGAAATAGGCTCTGTGGAGGAGGAGACGGGAAACCGAGGACAATGCAGTGGACGGGCCAGAATCAGCAGACAACTAGATGCAGTGGGTGGGCTGTGAGGGTAGAAATTAATAAGTACTTCTCAAGTAGCCTCTTATGTGAACAAGCAAACAATAAACAAAATAAGTCCTGCTCATTGTTATTGGTACACCTTCATGTTGCAATTTCAAAGAAAAAATAGAATAAACAGCATGTGCAGCAATAAAGGCACAATTAATTAATACTTGGTTGCACACCCTTTGGCATTGATGGCAGCCACCAAACATTTCTTGTAGCTATCAATAAGCTTCTTGCACTTCTCAGCTGGTATTTTCTTCCACTCTTCCTTTGCAGTTTGTTCAAACTTTTTCCCAATGGCAGATTTGAGCTCACCCCAAAGATTTTCAATGGGATTAAGGTTAGGATTCATTGCTGGCCATTTTAAAACAGTCCATTTTTTCTTTATCAACCATTCCTACGCACTTTTGGATGTGTGCGTTGAGTCATTGTCTTGCTTGAGGACGCATGATCTTCAACTCAAACCAAGTTTTCATACACTGGCCAGGACATTTGGCTCTAAAATCTCTTATTAATTTCTGATTTCATAATTCCTGTGAGACGGTCAAGGCCTCCAGTACCAAACACAGCTAAGCAACCCCACAACATTATGGATCATCCACCATGCTTAACTGTTGGTAGGGTGTTCTTTCCTTATAAGCCTCATTGTGCCATCTTTAAACAAACTGTTGCTTTGCATTGCCAAAAAGCTCTATTTTTTTTTCATCTCTGGCCACAGAACATTTTCCCAGAAGGATGGAGGTTTGTATCCCATGTGATAGTCCACAGAGTGACTCACTGTTAGTTATCAAAAAGTGCAATGGTAAAATGCCAATTGAAGACTCTGCCAGCGATGGAGACTCTAGGCGTGATGCTGGCTGTGGTATTCAGGGTGTCCCAGCCGGAGACAGACCTGAAGTTGGATTCCTTACGCGTTTCGGAAAGACTTACCCTCTGATGAAGGAAATTGAGTCTTTCCAAAACACGTAAGGTATCAGTACAGCCCCCTTAGACATCCATACCCTGGAGAGAATGTGACGTTACATGTCATCTGCTCCCGTGCGCTGAATCTGGCTTCTGGTCTGTCTGTTCAGGATGCCCTGAATACCACAGCTTCACTGTAACACTGTTTCCCTTTTTTTGTGCATGTGCCAAACAGGCTGTTTTTTTCAACAATACATCTATTATTTAATGAATAACCCTTTATATCTTTGCTGGTTTCCTGCAAAATAAAAGTGAAGGGTCTCTGCAGAGATTCTGAAGAGTATGCTATGAATGTAATATATTGAATTTGCTGCTATCGGTGGTCAATTAAGTGAATGACCACGACCATACTTACCCTATTAATTTTTTAATAAAGATTTTTAATATTGGTTGCTCGTTCACATAAGCGGCTACTTGAGCAGTAATTTAGCCCTGCAGGGCCACCTTCCATAGCATGGTGGATTTAGATATTTTTTAGTGATTTACTATATTGTGGAACACCAGAAACAGGTGTGCGTTATCTACCTGCAGCTTGAGAAGCATTTTTTTGAGTGGGTGCAGGTGCATCACATTATATACTAGTAATTAAGGATATGTGTTGTCCAATGAATCATGGTAAATGTAGTCTAGATGGCAAAAGAACATAAACAGTAACACAATGCATGGTTGGCTACAGGATGTAAAGTGTAACTCAAAATATTAAATAAAAGTTACAAGGGGGTTGCTGGGCTCACTATGGGGAATGCAAAATATTATTCTTGTGTTCACGCCACCTCTTTAACCCCTTAAGCCCCAAGGGTGGTTTGCACGTTAATGACCGGGCCAATTTTTACAATTCTGACCACTGTCCCTTTATGAGGTTATAACTCTGGAACGCTTCAACGGATCCCAGTGATTCTGACACTGTTTTCTCAAGACATATTGTACTTCATGATAGTGGTAAAATTTCTTTGATATTACCTGTGTTTATTTGTGAAAAAAATGGAAATTTGGCGAAAATTTTGAAAATTTCGCAATTTTCCAACTTTGAATTTTTATGCAATTAAATCACAGAGATATGTCACACAAAATACTTAAAAAGTAACATTTCCCACATGTCTACTTTACATCAGCACAATTTTGGAACCAAAATTTTTTTTTGTTAGGGAGTTATAAGGGTTAAAAGTTGACCAGCAATTTCTCATTTTTACAACACCATTTTTTTTTAGCGACCACATCTCATTTGAAGTCATATTGAGGGGTCTATATGATAGAAAATACCCAAGTGTGACACCATTCTAAAAACTGCACCCCTCAAGGTGCTCAAAACCATATTCAAGAAGTTTATTAACCCTTCTGGTGCTTCACAGGAATTTTTGGAATGTTTAAATAAAAATGAACATTTAACTTTTTTTCACAAAAAATTTACTTCAGCTCCAATTTGTTTTATTTTACCAAGGGTAACAGGAGAAAATGGACCCCAAAGGTTGTTGTACAATTTTTCCTGAGTACGCCGATACCCCATATGTGGGGGTAAACCACTGTTTGGGCGCATGACAGAGCTCGGAAGCGAAGGAGCGCCATTTGACTTTTCAATGCAAAATTGACTGGAATTGAGATGGGACGCCATGTTGCGTTTGGGGAGCCCCTGATGTGCCTAAACATTGAAACCCCCCACAAGTGACACCATTTTGGAAAGTATACCCCCAAGGAACTTATCTAGAGGTGTGGTGAGCACTTTGACCCACCAAGTGCTTCACAGAAGTTTATAATGCAGAACCGTAAAAATAAAAATTCATATTTTTTCACAAAAATTATCTTTTCGCCCCCAATTTTTTATTTTCCCAAGGGTAAGAGAAGAAATTGGACCCCAAAAGTTGTTGTACAATTTGTCCTGAGTACGCTGATACCCCATATGTGGGGACAGCGTCGGACTGGAGCACCTTGGGCCCACCAGAGAAAATCATTCTTGGGGCCCACTATGTAGCTACATAGAAATAGATACAAGACCACCAATTGTGCGGTAAAAAACACTAATATCAGGGTATAATATAAGGTACTTCACGTCTTAATAATGTAGCAAGGGTTGGGGTAGCCCCCTCAAAGAATATAATGTAGCCCCCTCATAAAATATAATGCAGCACCCCACAAAATATAATGCAACCCTCTCAGGTATGACGCAGTCCCCACCATAGAATATAATGTAGCACCCCCATAGGATATAATGCAGCCCCCCCCCATATAGTATAATGCCACCCACCACAGAATATAATGTAGTCCCCTGAGAGAATGCAGTTCCACCACAGAATATAATGCAGCCCCCCATAGAGTATACTGTAGCCCCCTCATATAGTAAGATGTAGCCCCCATAATATTATGTAGTCCCCTGAGAGAATAATGCAGCCCCACCACAGAATATAATGCAGCCCCCCATAGAGTATACTGTAACCCCTCATATAGTATGATGTAGCCCCCCCATAATATAATGTAGTACCTTGAGTATAATGCAGTCCCCCCACAGAATATAATGTAGCCCCCCAGGGCCGTATTTAGATTTTCTGCTGCCCTAGGCACTTTTAGCGCTGCCTCCCCTTTTGGTGAGTATGACACTATCGGCAGTGACTTTGGCAAGAATCGCTGATGTGAAAGTAGCCTTTTGCAGCAGATCAGGCAGTTTTTCTGCATCTGCCGTGTAACGGATCACTTACGGCAACACTGTGTTTGGCCTCATTCATTCCCTATGGGATTTGCGGCACTTGCTGTGATCTGGCAAATGCGGTACCATACGTCCCAACTTTTGAAGAAGGGAAGGAGGTATAAAGTTTGCGGCGCGCGTAGTGCGCCACAGCAAGTTTTAGGCCACGCCTCTGACCAGACCCATTTCACAACTAGTCACACCCATATCCACGTCCCAACCGCAGCCATTTAGCCCTGCTGATCACACTGTTTTATATACAATAATTATAAACAAAAAAATATGGCTACACAGTGCTCCATACTGTATAATGGCCACACATGATGCTCAATACTGTATAATGGCCACACATGATGCTCAATACTGTATAACGGCCACCACACATGATGCTCCATACTGTTTAATGGCCACACATGATGCTGCATACTGTATAATGGCCACACATGATGCTCCATAGTGTATAATGGCCACACATGATGCTCAATACTGCATAACGGCCACCACACATGATGCTCCATACTGTATAATGGCCACACACAGTTCTCCATACTGTATAATGGCCCCACATGATGCTCAATACTGTATAATGACCACAAATGATGCTCCATACTGTATAATGTCCATTGGCCACACATGATGCTCCATACTGTATAATGGCCACACATGATGCTCCATACTGTATAATGGCCACACATGATGCTCAATACTGTATAATGACCACACATGATGCTCCATACTGTATAACGGCCACACATGATGCTCAATACTGTATAACGGCCACACATGATGCTCAATACTGTATAACGGCCACCACACATGATGCTCCATACTGTTTAATGGCCACACATGATGCTGCATACTGTATAATGGCCACACATGATGCTCCATAGTGTATAATGGCCACACATGATGCTCAATACTGCATAACGGCCACCACACATGATGCTCCATACTGTATAATGGCCACACACAGTTCTCCATACTGTATAATGGCCCCACATGATGCTCAATACTGTATAATGACCACAAATGATGCTCCATACTGTATAATGTCCATTGGCCACACATGATGCTCCATACTGTATAATGGCCACACATGATGCTCCATACTGTATAATGGCCACACATGATGCTCAATACTGTATAATGACCACACATGATGCTCCATACTGTATAACGGCCACACATGATGCTCAATACTGTATAACGGCCACACATGATGCTCAATACTGTATAATGGCCTTACATGATGCTCCATACTGTATAATGGCCACACATGATGCTCAATACTGTATAATGACCCCCCCTCCTGTATGCATGGCTCATCTCCCTCCTATCCCATATACATAGCTCATATTACCCCCTCCTGTATGCATGACTCATATCTCCCCATGTATTCATGGCTCATATTCCCCCCTGCATGGCTTATATTCCCCCCTGCATGGCTCATATTCCCCCCTGCATGGCTCATATTTCCCCCTGCATGGCTTATATTCCCCCCTGCATGGCTCATATTCCCCCCTGCATGGCTCATATTCCCCCCTGCATGGCTCATATTCCCCCCTGCATGGCTTATATTCCCCCCTGCATGGCTCATATTCCCCCCTGCATGGCTCATATTCCCCCCTGCATGGCTTATATTCCCCCTGCATGGCTTATATTCCCCCCTGTATGCATGGCTTATATTCCCCCCTGCATGGCTTATATTCCCCCCTGCATGGCTCATATTCCCCCCTGCATGGCTTATATTCCCCCCTGCATGGCTCATATTCCCCCCTGCATGGCTTATATTCCCCCCTGCATGGCTTATATTCCCCCCTGCATGGCTTATATTCCCCCCTGCATGGCTCATATTCCCCCCTGCATGGCTCATATTCCCCCCTGCATGGCTTATATTCCCCCCTGTATGGCTCATATTCCCCCCTGCATGGCTCATATTCCCCTCTGCATGGCTCATATTCCCCCCTGTATGCATGGCTCATATTCCCCCCTGCATGGCTCATATTCCCCCCTGTATGCATGGCTCATATTCCCCCCTGTATGCATGGCTCATATTCCCCCCTGCATGGCTCATATTCCCCCCTGCATGGCTTATATTCCCCCCTGCATGGCTCATATTCCCCCCTGCATGGCTTATATTCCCCCCTGTATGGCTTATATTCCCCCCTGCATGGCTTATATTCCCCCCTGTATGGCTTATATTCCCTCCTGTATGCATGGCTTATATTCCCTCCTGTATGCATGGCTTATATTCCCCCCTGCATGGCTTATATTCCCCCCTGGATGGCTTATATTCCCCCCTGCATGGCTTATATTCCCCCCTGCATGGCTCATATTCCCCCCTGCATGGCTCATATTCCCCCCTGCATGGCTCATATTCCCCCCTGCATGGCTCATATTCCCCCCTGCTTGGCTCATATTCCCCCTGTATGCAGGCTTATCTCTCCGCTCCCGCTCGGCGCGCCGGCTTATGTCCTCCTTCATCCCCCCCGTCCCTCATACTCACCTGTCCCACTGCACGGCCGTGCCGACATCCCTCGCGCTCTGTCCCGACTCCAGGCAGCGGCGCCGGCGCAGCACCTTCTTCCTGCTTGAGCGGTCATGTGACACCGTTCATTAAGATCATGAATATGCGCATATTCATGATCTTAATGAGCGGTGTCACGTGACCGCTCGTTCAGGACAAGCTGCAGTGCAGACGCCGAGACCATCGCTGGAGCAGGGTTATTATTCAAGGCGGGGGGGGCGGCGGCGGCGGGGGGGTCCTGCCAGCAGGTGTCAGTGCCAGGGCCCACCGGAGGATCCTCCAGTTCCCCCGGTGGGCCAGTCAGAGCCTGTGTGGGGATAAACCACTGTTTGGGCGCATGGGAGACCTCGGAAGGGAAGGAGCGCCGTTTGACTTTTCAATGCAAAATTGACAGGAATTGAGATGGGACGCCATGTTGCGTTTGGAGAGCCACTGATGTGCCTAAACATTGAAACCCCCCACAAGTGACACCATTTTGGAAAGTAGACCCCCTAAGGAACTTATCTAGAGGTGTGGTGAGCACTTTGACCCACCAAGTGCTTCACAGAAGTTTATAATGCAGAACCGTAAAAATAAAAAATCATATTTTTTCACAAAAATTATCTTTTCACCCCCAATTTTTTATTTTCCCAAGGGTAAGAGAAGAAATTGGACCCCAAAAGTTGTTGTACAATTTGTCCTGAGTACGCTGATACCCCATATGTGGGGGTAAACCACTGTTTGGGCGCATGGGAGAGCTCGGAAGGGAAGTAGCGCCGTTTGACTTTTCAATGCAAAATTGACAGGAATTGAGATGGGACCCCATGTTGCGTTTGGAGAGCCACTGATGTGCCTAAACATTGAAACCCCCCACAAGTGACACCATTTTGGAAAGTAGACCCCCTAAGGAACTTATCTAGATGTGTTTTGAGCGCTTTGACCCACCAAGGGCTTCACAGAAGTTTATAATGCAGAGCCGTAAAAATAAAACAAAAATTTTTTCCCACAAAAATAATTTTTTTAGCCCCCAGTTTTGTATTTTCCCGAGGGTAGCAGGAGAAATTGGACCCCAAAAGTTGTTGTCCAATTTGTCCTGAGTGCGCTGATACCCCATATGTGGGGGGGAAGCACCGATTGTACGCATGGAAGGGCTCGGAAGGGAAGGAGCGCCATTTGGAATGCAGACTTAGATGGAATGGTCTGCAGGCATCACATTGCATTTGCAGAGCCCCTAATGTACCTAAACAGTAGAAACCCCCCACAAGTGACACCATGTTGGAAAGTAGACCCCCTAAGGAACTTATCTAGATGTGTGGTGAGCGCTTTGACCCACCAAGGGCTTCACAGAAGTTTATAATGCAGAGCCGTAAAAATAAAACAAAAATTTTTTCCCACAAAAATTATTTTTCAGCCCCCAGTTTTGTATTTTCCCGAGGGTAACAGGAGAAATTGGACCCCAAAAGTTGTTGTCCAATTTGTCCTGAGTGCGCTGATACCCCATATGTGGGGGGAACCACCCCTAATGTACCTAAACAGTAGAAGCCCCCCACAAGTGACCCCATTTTGGAAACTAGACCCCCCAAGGAACTTATCTAGATGTGTTGTAAGAACTTTGAACCCCCAAGTGTTTCATTACAGTTTATAACGCAGAGCCGTGAAAATAAAAAATCTTTTTTTTTCCCACAAAAATTATTTTTTAGCCCGAAGTTTTGTATTTTCCCAAGGGTAACAGGAGAAATTGGACCCCAAAGGTTGCTGTCCTATTTGTCCTGAGTACCCTGATACCCCATATGTTGGGGTAAACCCCTGTTTGGGCACACGGGAGAGCTCGGAAGGGAAGGAGCACTGTTTTACTTTTTCAACGCAGAATTGGCTGGAATTGAGCTCTGAAGGGAAGGAGCACTGTTTTACTTTTTCAACGCAGAATTGGCTGGAATTGAGATCGGACGCCATGTCGCGTTTGGAGAGCCCCTGATGTGCCTAAACAGTGGAAACCCCCCAATTATAACTGAAACCCTAATCCAAACACACCCCTAACCCTAATCCCAACAGTAACCCTAACCACACCTCTAACCCTGACACACCCCTAACCCCAACCCTATTCCCAACCGTAATATGTAATCTAAACCCTAACCGTAACTTTAGCTCCAACCCTAACCCTAACTTTAGCCCCAACCCTAACTGTAGCCTTAACCCTAGCCCCAACCCTAGCCCTAACCCTAGCCCTAACCCTAGCCCTAACCTTAACCCTAGCCCTAACCCTAGCCCCAACCCTAACCCTAACCTTGGACCTAACCCTAGCCCTAACCCTTGCCCCAACCCTAACCCTAGCCCTAACCCTAGCCCTAATGGGAAAATGAAAATAAATACATTTTTTTTATTTTTCCCTAACTAAGGGGGTGATGATGGGGGGTTTGATTTACTTTTATAGCGGGTTTTTTAGCGGATTTTTATGATTGGCAGCCGTCACACACTGAAAGACGCTTTTTATTGCAAAAAATATTTTTTGCGTTACCACATTTTGAGAGCTATAAATTTTCCATATTTTGGTCCACAGAGTCATGTGAGGTCTTGTTTTTTGCGGGACGAGTTGATGTTTTTATTGGTAACATTTTTGGGCACGTCACATTTTTTGATCGCTTTTTATTCCGATTTTTGTGAGGCAGAATGACCAAAAACCAGCTATTCATGAATTTCTTTTGGGGGAGGCGTTTATACCATTCCGCGTTTGGTAAAATTGATAAAGCAGTTTTATTCTTCGGGTCAGTACGATTACAGCGACACCTCATTTATATCATTTTTTTTATGTTTTGGCGCTTTTATGCGATAAAAACTATTTTATAGAAAAAATAATTATTTTTGCATCGCTTTATTCTGAGGACTATAACTTTTTAATTTTTTTGCTAATCATACTGTATGGCAGCTCGTTTTTTACGAGACAAGATGACGATTTCAGCGGTACCATGGTTATTTATATCTGTCTTTTTGATCGCGTGTTATTCCACTTTTTGTTCGGCGGTATGATAATAAAGCGTTGTTTTTTGCCTCGTTTTTTTTTTTTTCTTACGGTGTTTACTGAAGGGGTTAACTAGTGGGCCAGTTTTATAGGTCGGGTCGTTACGGACGTGGCGATACTAAATATGTGTACTTTTATTGTTTTGTTTTTTTTATTTAGATAAAGAAATGTATTTATGGGAATAATATATATATTTTTTTCTTTATTTTGGAATATTTTTTTTTATTTTTTTTTACACATTCGGAAATTTTTTTTTAAACTTTTTTACTTTGCCCCAGGGGGGGACATCACAGATCGTTGATCTGACAGTTTGCACAGCACTCTGTCAGATCACCGATCTGAGAGAAGTGCAGGCTGCTTCACAGTGCCTGCTCTGAGCAGGCTCTGTGAAGCCACCTCCCTCCCTGCAGGACCCGGATCCGCGGCCATCTTGGATCCGGGCCTGGAGCGAGCAGGGAGGGAGGTAAGACCCTCGCAGCAACGCGATCACATCGCGTTGCTGCGGGGGGCTCAGGGAAGCCCGCAGGGAGCCCCCTCCCTGCGGGAAGCTTCCCTATACCGCCGGCACATCGCGATCATGTTTGATCGCGGTGTGCCGGGGGTTAATGTGCCGGGAGCGGTCCGTGACCGCTCCTGGCACATAGTTCCAGATGTCAGCTGCGATAGGCAGCTGACACCCGGCCGCGATCGGCCGCGCTCCCCCCGTGAGCGCGGCCGATCGCATATGACGTACTATCCCGTCACTGGGAATTAAGTCCCAGGGCACCTCGACGGGATAGTACATCATATGGGATTAAGGGGTTAAGTATTGTAACAATTTGATTATTTCATGATAATTTTGATTTTGTGAATTATTTATGATATAGTATTATAGTATACTATATAGTAAGTTATAACTTTTTACAAGTTTGCTATTATTTTAAAGTGACAGTTTATTTTTAAACATGATTCTATATCTTTAATTCTTTTCTGGTCAGAGCTATGTTTTGGGATACAGAACTACAGATCCCTTACATGGACAATACGTTAAAGATGAAATAATTAAAATAAAATTTATAAGGCCCCCTGATATGATTTTGTTTTATTATTAATTTCAGTGAATAAATGCTTGTTAACGGCGCTGAGAAATAAGGTTGTAGCGCCCCAGCGTTGGAAATTCTCCGGGGTCTCGGCTCACAGGGGTAGCTGAGACCCCAGAGAACATGATTCGGTTCAGTATTTACCGACCCCAGTGTTGCGATCACCATTATTCACAGAATAAAGGTGACTGTAAAAAAACAAACAAACTCCGATTTCCCATTTAATTTCTCTCTCTTCTGATATGATCTAGCACAGGGATCCCCAACTCCAGGCCTCGAGGGCCGCCAACAGTGCAGGTTTTCAGGATTTCCTTAGTATTGCACAGGGGTTGGAATCATCACCTGTGCAGATGATCACATTACCACCGATGCAATACTAAAGAAATCCTGAAAACCTGCACTGTTGGCGGCCCTCGAGGCCTGGAGTTGGAGATCCCTGATCTAGCACATCAGAGGAGAGAGAAATGGGGTCTCCTGAGCCCTGGACCCTCCTGTATCCTCTGGTAATGTTCCCTGGCTATCTTCTGGGAAGAAAATTGCGGGTGCATGCGCAGTGTGTCTGCCGAGATCTGCCGGCCGGCACCCGGCAACAATAGGAAATTTTTCCTATTGATTCATTTTGATCACTTTGATAGACCCTATCACAGTGATCAAAATAAAAAAATAGTAAATTAACCCCCCCTTTATCACCCCCTTACAGTGGGTATGGAAAGTATTCAGACCCCTTTACATTTTTCATTCTTTATTTCATTGCAGCCATTTGGTAAATTCATAAAAGTAATTTTTTTTCACATTAATGTACACTCTGCACCCCATCTTGACTGAAAAAAACAGAAATGTAGACATTTTTCATATTTTTTTAAAGCATTTTTTTTAACTTTTGCCATGCTTCAATAGCCTCCATGAGAGGCTAGAAGCTGGCACAACTCGATCGGCTCTGATACATAGAAGCGATGCATAGATCGCTCCTATGTAGTAGAATTACTGCATTGCTATGAGCGCCGACCACAGGGTGGCACTCATAGCAATCCGGCATCAACAAGGAGACCTCTGGTTGTTATGCCGATGCATCGCTGACCCCCGATCGTGTGACGGGGTCACCGATGCGCTCATTTCCTGCCCGATGGCCAGAAGCGGTAGTTAAATGCCGCTGTCAGCATTTGACAGTGGCATTTAACTAGTTAACAGCGGCAGGTGAATCGCCGGAGCATCTTGAACCCCCAGATTATAATGTAGAGCGGTGTATAAAAAATCACCTTTTCCTACAAAAATGTTATTTTAGCCCCAGCATCCCCACCGCCCCAATGTACGTTTCGTCTTGTACTACATCAGGAGGCCTGATCTTCTTATTGCGCCATATAATAATGTCCACCATTGTGTCCCTTACATAGCAATAATGCCTTTTTTGTGCCCTATAAATGATAAAATTGCCCCCTAGAAAATATTAATGCCCTGTGCAAATGCCCAAGAAATCAGTATCCATATTATGCCCATTTGATGGCCACAATACTCCGAGTGCCCCTACAACAATAATGCTTCTTAAGTGCCCACTTAACATTTAATAATATCCAATAAGTCCCCCAATGTACAGCTCCACTATTTGCATTATGGTAGACCCTCTGTTCCTCTTATAGAGGGTATGATGTCCCAACAGCTTCACTATATATACTGTGATGGGCCCACAGCTCAACTATACACAGTGCAATACCCTCACAGCTCCTCTGTACAGGGGTGGATTAAGGGTAGCCAGGGCCCCGGGCTGTTCACACACTGTGGGCCCCCCCGGTGATGTGACGAGGGTCATGTGACGGGGTCATGTGATGGGGGTCATGTGACGGGGGTCATGATATCTCCCTAAGCTAGAAGATCGTTGGGTACAGCCGGGACCAGCTGCTTGGAAAGCATCACCAAACCAGGGATTCAAGCTTGAGGAGGCTAATTTGCATATTCCAGGTGCCTTCTGGGAAGAGCGAAGAGTCTCCCTAAGCTAGAAGATCGTTGGGTACAGCCGGGATCAGCTGCTTGGAAAGCATCACCAAACCAGGGATTCAAGCTTGAGGAGGCTAATTTGCATATTCCAGGTGCCTTCTGGGAAGAGCGAAGAGTCTCCCTAAGCTAGAAGATCGTTGGGTACAGCCGGGACCAGCTGCTAGGAAAGCATCACCAAACCAGGGATTCAAGCTTGAGCAGGCTAATTTGCATATTCCAGGTGCCTTCTGGGAAGAGCGAAGAGTCTCCCTAAGCTAGAAGATCGTTGGGTACAGCCGGGACCAGCTGCTTGGAAAGCATCACCAAACCAGGGATTCAAGCTTGAGCAGGCTAATTTGCATATTCCAGGTGCCTTCTGGGAAGAGCGAAGAGTCTCCCTAAGCTAGAAGATCGTTGGGTACAGCCGGGACCAGCTGCTTGGAAAGCATCACCAAACCGCGCGCCTTACGGCGCGCAAATTTTTGCCTGTAGGCCATTATTGGAAGAGAGCTTGGCTGAGTAGATTACACAAGAAGGATAACACACAGCAAGTCAGCAGGATCTAGGAGCAACATGGCAGATGTGGTGACAACCTACATGGTGAGCTGCAGCATGTGCTACATGTTCACAGATCGACCAGAAGAAGAATCAAATTTCACCTGTCAGAAGTGTAGACTAGTGGCCCTTTTAGAAGAAAAGGTGCGGGGTCTGGAAGAAAGAATAGCAACTTTGAAACTCATCAAAGAGAATGAAGACTTTCTAGACAGAACAGAAGCATCTCTACTGGTCACAGAAGGTGAAAAAAAGTGTCAGAGAACCTCCAAAAGCAGATGAGTGGAAGCATGTGACCAAAAGAAGCAAGAAGACCATGGAGAAATCACCAACCACACAACTGAAGAACCGATATCAAATCTTTGTAGAGGATGAAGATGGCACACCTAAGGATGAAGCAATACCAGCAAGCAAAAAAGAAAAGGGCACACAGCAACAAGTGACAGCAAAAAGTACAGCCAAGAAGCAACGAAGAGTGGTGGTGGTGGGAGACTCACTACTGAGAGGCACAGAAGCAGCCATCTGCAGACCGGACATAACTGCAAGAGAAGTATGCTGCCTTCCAGGTGCAATGATCAAGGATGTGACCGATAGGATACCAAAGCTCTTCAGCTCCAAGGACGTCCACCCATTTCTTCTGATACATGTTGGCACCAATGACACGGCAAGGAAGGACCTACCGACAATCTGCAAAGACTTTGAAGAGTTGGGGAAGAAAGTAAAGGAACTGGATGCACAGGTAGTTTTTTCTTCTATCCTTCCAGTAGACGGGCATGGCACCAGGAGATGGAACAGGATCCTTGATGCAAACAACTGGCTAAGACGATGGTGCAGACAACAAGGATTCGGATTCCTGGACCACGGTGTGAATTACTTGTACGATGGACTCCTCGCCAGAGACGGACTACACCTCAACAAACCTGGGAAACACACATTCGCCAGAAGACTCGCTACACTCATCAGGAGGGCGTTAAACTAGAAGAAGAGGGGACGGGAAGAAAAACATTAGACTTGAACAAAGAAGATCCAGGAAAACATACTCAGAAGGGAGGTAAGAACATTTCTAAAACAATCCACAGCGAGGAGATTGGAATAAAACAAAATCCTCTAAACTGCATGCTCGCAAACGCCAGAAGCCTGACAAACAAGATGGAAGAACTAGAAGCAGAAATATCTACAGGTAACTTTGACATAGTGGGAATAACCGAGACATGGTTAGATGAAAGCTATGACTGGGCAGTTAACTTACAGGGTTACAGTCTGTTTAGAAAGGATCGTAAAAATGGGAGAGGAGGAGGGGTTTGTCTCTATGTAAAGTCTTGTCTAAAGTCCACTTTAAGGGAGGATATTAGCGAAGGAAATGAGGATGTCGAGTCCATATGGGTCGAAATTCATGGAGGGAAAAATGGTAACAAAATTCTCATTGGGGTCTGTTCTTTCACAAATGGTGCAGAATCCAACCAGAGGAGCAGCACTCTTAGACCTAATACTATCTAATAGACCTGACTAGTGTTGAGCATTCCGATACCGCAAGTATCGGGTATCGGCCGATACTTGCGGTATCGGAATTCCGATACCGAGATCCGATACTTTTGTGGTATCGGGTATCGGTATCGGTATCGGATACATAGAGATGTGTAAAATAAAGAATTAAAATAAAAAATATTGATATATTTACCTCTCCGGCGGCCCCTGGTGAGTCCGCGGGTAACCGGCAGGCTTCGTTGTTCAAAATCAGCGCTTTTAGGACCTGAGAAACACGTCCCGGCTTCTGATTGGTCGCGGGCCGCCCATGTGACCGCCACGCGACCAATCACAAGCCGCGACGTCACCGCAAGCTATTAGCGAGCTCATTTTTGAAAAATGAGCGCGTTAATGACTTTCAAAGACGTTGCGGCTTGTGATTGGTCGCGGCCACGCGACCAATCACAAGCCGCGACGTCACCGCAAGCTATTAACGCGCTCATTTTAAAAAATGAGCGCGTTAATGGCTTTCAAAGACGTAGCGGGTTGTGATTGGTCGCGGCCGCGACCAATCACAAGCCACGACGTCACCGCAAGCTATTAACGCGCTCATTTTTAAAAATGAGCGCGTTAATGGCTTTCAAAGACGTAGCGGGTTGTGATTGGTCGCGGCCGCGACCAATCACAAGCCGCGACGTTACCGCAAGCTATTGACGCGCTCATTTTTAAAAATGAGCGCGTTAATGGCTTTGAAAGACATAGCGGCTTGTGATTGGTCGCGTGGCCGCGACCAATCACAAGCCGCTACGTCTTTGAAAGTCATTAACGCGCTCATTTTTCAAAAATGAGCGCGCTAATAGCTTGCGGTGACGTCGCGGCTTGTGATTGGTCGCGGCCACGCGACCAATCACAAGCCGCTATGTCTTTCAAAGCCATTAACGCGCTCATTTTTAAAAATGAGCGCGTCAATAGCTTGCGGTGACGTCGCGGCTTGTGATTGGTCGCGGCCGCGACCAATCACAACCCGCTACGTCTTTGAAAGCCATTAACGCGCTCATTTTTAAAAATGAGCGCGTCAATAGCTTGCGGTGACGTCGCGGCTTGTGATTGGTCGCGGCCGCGACCAATCACAACCCGCTACGTCTTTGAAAGCCATTAACGCGCTCATTTTTAAAAATGAGCGCGCTAATAGCTTGCGGTGACGTCGCGGCTTGTGATTGGTCGCATGGCGGTCACATGGGCGGCCCGCGACCAATCAGAAGCCGGGACGTGTTTCTCAGGTCCTAAAAGCGCTGATTTTGAACAACGAAGCCTGCCGGTTACCCGCGGACTCACCAGGGGCCGCCGGAGAGGTAAATATATCAATATTTTTTATTTTTATTCTTTATTTTACACCTCCCTATGGATCCCAGGGCCTGAAGGAGAGTTTCCTCTCCTTCAGACCCTGGGAACCATGAGAATACCTTCCGATACTTGATGTTCCATTGACTTGTATTGGTATCGGATATCGGTATCGGCGATATCCGATATTTTTCGGGTATCGGCCGATACTATCCGATACCGATACTTTCAAGTATCGGACGGTATCGCTCAACACTAGACCTGACAGAATAACAAATCTGCAGGTGGTCGGGCATCTAGGAAATAGCGACCACAATATTGTACAGTTTCACCTGTCTTTCACTAGGGGGACTTGTCAGGGAGTCACAAAAACACTGAACTTTAGGAAGGCAAAGTTTGACCAGCTTAGAGATGCCCTTAATCTGGTAGACTGGGACAATATCCTCAGAAATAAGAATACAGATAATAATTGGGAAATGTTTAAGAACATCCTAAATAGGCAGTGTAAGCGGTTTTTACCTTGTGGGAATAAAAGGACTAGAAATAGGAAAAACCCAATGTGGCTAAACAAAGAAGTAAGACAGGCAATTAACAGTAAAAAGAAAGCATTTGCACTACTAAAGCAGGATGGCACCATTGAAGCTCTAAAAAACTATAGGGAGAAAAATACTTTATCTAAAAAACTAATTAAAGCTGCCAAAAAGGAAACAGAGAAGCACATTGCTAAGGAGAGTAAAACTAATCCCAAACTGTTCTTCAACTATATCAATAGTAAAAGAATAAAAACTGAAAATGTAGGCCCCTTAAAAAATAGTGAGGAAAGAATGGTTGTAGATGACGAGGAAAAAGCTACATATTAAACACCTTCTTCTCCACGGTATTCACGGTGGAAAATGAAATGCTAGGTGAAATCCCAAGAAACAATGAAAACCCTATATTAAGGGTCACCAATCTAACCCAAGAAGAGGTGCGAAACCGGCTAAATAAGATTAAAATAGATAAATCTCCGGGTCCGGATGGCATACACCCACGAGTACTAAGAGAACTAAGTAATGTAATAGAGAAACCATTATTTCTTATTTTTGGGGACTCTATAGCGACGGGGTCTGTTCCGCAGGACTGGCGCATAGCAAATGTGGTTCCAATATTCAAAAAGGGCTCTAAAAGTGAACCTGGAAATTATAGGCCAGTAAGTCTAACCTCAATTGTTGGTAAAATATTTGAAGGGTTTCTGAAGGATGTTATTCTGGATCATCTCAATGAGAATAACTGTTTAACTCCATATCAGCATGGGTTTATGAGAAATCGCTCCTGTCAAACCAATCTAATCAGTTTTTATGAAGAGGTAAGCTATAGGTTGGACCACGGTGAGTCATTGGACGTGGTATATCTCGATTTTTCCAAAGCGTTTGATACCGTGCCGCACAAGAGGTTGGTACACAAAATGAGAATGCTTGGTCTGGGGGAAAATGTGTGTAAATGGGTTAGTAACTGGCTTAGTGATAGAAAGCAGAGGGTGGTTATAAATGGTATAGTCTCTAACTGGGTCGCTGTGACCAGTGGGGTACCGCAGGGGTCAGTATTGGGACCTGTTCTCTTCAACATATTCATTAATGATCTGGTAGAAGGTTTACACAGTAAAATATCGATATTTGCAGATGATACAAAACTATGTAAAGCAGTTAATACAAGAGAAGATAGTATTCTGCTACAGATGGATCTGGATAAGTTAGAAACTTGGGCTGAAAGGTGGCAGATGAGGTTTAACAATGATAAATGTAAGGTTATACACATGGGAAGAAGGAATCAATATCACCATTACACACTGAATGGGAAACCACTGGGTAAATCTGACAGGGAGAAGGACTTGGGGATCCTAGTTAATGATAAACTTACCTGGAGCAGCCAGTGCCAGGCAGCAGCTGCCAAGGCAAACAGGATCATGGGGTGCATTAAAAGAAGTCTGGATACACATGATGAGAGCATTATACTGCCTCTGTACAAATCCCTAGTTAGACCGCACATGGAGTACTGTGTCCAGTTTTGGGCACCGGTGCTCAGGAAGGATATAATGGAACTAGAGAGAGTACAAAGGAGGGCAACAAAATTAATAAAGGGGATGGGAGAACTACAATACCCAGATAGATTAGCGAAATTAGGATTATTTAGTCTAGAAAAAAGACGACTGAGGGGCGATCTAATAACCATGTATAAGTATATAAGGGGACAATACAAATATCTCGCTGAGGATCTGTTTATACCAAGGAAGGTGACGGGCACAAGGGGGCATTCTTTGCGTCTGGAGGAGAGAAGGTTTTTCCACCAACATAGAAGAGGATTCTTTACTGTTAGGGCAGTGAGAATCTGGAATTGCTTGCCTGAGGAGGTGGTGATGGCGAACTCAGTCGAGAGGTTCAAGAGAGGCCTGGATGTCTTCCTGGAGCAGAACAATATTGTATCATACAATTAGGTTCTGTAGAAGGACGTAGATCTGGGGATTTATTATGATGGAATATAGGCTGAACTGGATGGACAAATGTCTTTTTTTGGTCTTACTAACTATGTTACTATGTTACTATGTTTCCCGAACCAGATTATTCCAGAAAAATGGGCGGGCCCTACTCTACTGTAACCTATTAAATATTTGTTAAAATCTGCAATACAATTTAGGTATATCTTGACCAAAAATATCACATACAAGGAACAAATACCACCGCACCATGACCAGACCACAAATTACAACCACAGTGATCGAATAATATCACATACAAGGAACAAATACCACCGCACCATGACCAGACCACATATTACCACTTGGTGACCAAATAGCACATACAAGGGACAAATACCACAACACCATTTCCAGACCACATATTACCACCACATAGTGACTGAACACTACAATACTGATCAGTAATAAAAAAAAACAAAAAACACAATACTATCACCATAAGTGCCAGTATTCACAGGAGATCTGTACTTAGTATGCAGTGTCTGTGTAGAGGTAATACAGTGATCACCGGTGATATTATACACAGGAGCTCTGTATATAATGTATAGGTAATACAGTGATCACTGGTGAAATTGTACACAGGACCTCTGTATATAGTATACAGTGTATAGTGTCAGTGTATAGGTAACACTGACTCACCAGTGACGTCTCTAGGTGAAGTCCTTCATCTTTCATCCAGCACAGACCGCCATCATTTCTTCCAGCCAGGACTCGTTTCTGCAGGAAATAACACAGTTATCTCGAGCTCCGCTTGCAGAACACATTACTTAATTTTTCACAACTTCTACATTACACCACATGAAGAAGAAAAGGCGATATAGTGTCACTCTGCACAGTAACAGGACCGCACCCCCATTTAAAACAGTATACTCAAAAAATAAAATAAATATATCACTGCAGTAATAATATCCCTTAATTAGCCCCTATGGTAATACTATTCCCCATCCTGGCCACGTGTGTCTCATTCCTGGCTCCAGCCATATGTTCTCCCATCCTGCACTCATGAGTATCCATTCTACACCATATGATCTCCCCATCCTGCCCCATCTGTCTCCATCGTATCCATCCTGCTCCATGATCCAATCCTGCCCCATGTCTTTCATTCTACACCATGTCTCCAGTCATGCCCCGTGTCTACATTCTGCCCATGCCTCCAGTCCTGCCCCCAGTATGTCCAGCAATCTGCCCCAGTGTGTCCAGCATATTACCCCCAGTGTGTCCAGCATATTACCCCCAGTGTGTCCAGCAATCTGCCTCAGTATGTCCTGCAAATTGCTCCAGTGTATCCAGCATTGCCCCCAGACAGTGTCTCCAGCAATCTGTCCCAGTGTCTGACTCCAGCATATTGCCCCCAGTGTGTCCAGCAATCTGCCCCAGTGTGTCCAGCATTGCCCCCAGACAGTGTGTCCAGCAATCTGCCCCAGTGTGTCCAGCAATCTGCCCCAGTGTGTCCAGCATATTACCCCCAGTGTGTCCAGCAATCTGCCCCAGTGTGTCCAGCATATTACCCCCAGTGTGTCCAGCAATCTGCCCCTATATGTCCAGCATTGCCCCCAGTGTCCAGCAATCTGCCCCAGTGTGTCCAGCAATCTGCCCCAGTGTGTCCAGCATATTACCCCCAGTGTGTCCAGCATATTACCCCCAGTGTGTCCAGCAATCTGCCCCAGTGTGTCCAGCATATTACCCCCAGTGTGTCCAGCAATCTGCCCCAGTATATCCAGCATTGCCCCCAGAAAGTGTGTCCAGCAATCTGCCCCAGTGTGTCCAGCATATTACCACCAGTGTGTCCAGCAATCTGGCCCAGTGTCTCCAGCATTGCTCCAGTGTCTCCAGCATTGCCCCAGTGTCTCCAGCATTGCCGCAGTGTCTCCAGCAATCATCTGCCCCAGTGTGTCCAGCATATTACCCCCAGTGTGTCCAGCAATCTGCCCCAGTGTCTCCAGCATTGCCCCAGTGTCTCCAGCAATCATCTGCCCCAGTGTGTCCAGCATATTACCCCCAGTGTCTCCAGCAATCTGCCCCAGTGTCTCCAGCAATCTGCCCCAGTGTCTCCCGCAATCTGCCCCAGTGTCTCCCGCAATCTGCCCCAGTGTCTCCCGCAATCTGCCCCAGTGTCTCCAGCAATCTGCCCCCAGTGTCTCCAGCATATTACCCCCAGTGTGTCCAGCAATCTGCCCCACTGTCTCCAGCAATCTGCCCCACTGTCTCCAGCAATCTGCCCCACTGTCTCCAGCAATCTGCCCCACTGTCTCCAGCAATCTGCCCCACTGTCTCCAACATTCTGCCCGTGTCTCCAGCATTGCCCCAGTGTCTCCAGCATTGCCCCAGTGTCTCCAGCAATCTGCCCCAGTGTCTCCAGCATTGCCCCCAGTGTGTCCTCCAGCAATCTGCCCCAGTGTCTCCAGCATTGCCCCACTGTCTCCAGCAATCTGCCCCACTGTCTCCAGCAATCTGCCCCACTGTCTCCAGCAATCTGCCCCACTGTCTCCAGCAATCTGCCCCACTGTCTCCAGCATTGCCCCAGTGTGTCCTCCAATCTGCCCCAGTGTCTCCAGCATTGCCCCCCAGTGTGTCCTCCAGCATTGCCCCCCAGTGTGTCCTCCAGCAATCTGCCCCAGTGTCTCCAGCATTGCCCCAGTGTCTCCAGCGTTGCCCCACTGTCTCCAGCATTGCCCCACTGTCTCCAGCAATCTGCCCCAGTGTCTCCAGCAATCTGCCCCAGTGTCTCCAGCAATCTGCCCCAGTGTCTTCAGCAATCTGCCCCAGTGTCTCCAGCATTGCCCCCAGTGTGTCCTCCAGCATTGCCTCTAGTGTGTCCTCCAGCAATCTGCCCCACTGTCTCCAGCATTGCCCCACTGTCTCCAGCATTGCCCCACTGTCTCCAGCATTGCCCTACTGTCTCCAGCATTGCCCCACTGTCTCCAGCATTGCCCCCTGTCTCCAGCAATCTGCCCCAGTGTCTCCAGCAATCTGCCCCAGTGTCTCCAGCATTGCCCCAGTGTGTCCTCCAGCAATCTGCCCCACTGTCTCCAGCATTGCCCCACTGTCTCCAGCATTGCCCCACTGTCTCCAGCAATCTGCCCCAGTGTCTCCAGCATTGCCCCCAGTGTCCTCCAGCATTGTCCCCAGTGTGTCCTCCAGCAATCTGCCCCAGTGTCTCCAGCAATGCCACACTGTCTACAGCATTGCCCCACTGTCTCCAGCGTTGCCCCACTGTCTCCAGCATTGCCCCACTGTCTCCAGCAATCTGCCCCACTGTCTCCAGCAATCTGCTCCCAGTGTGTCCTCCAGCAATCTGCCCCACTGTCTCCAGCATTGCCCCCAGTGTGTCCTCCAGAAATCTGCCCCAGTGTCTCCAGCATTGCCCCAGTGTGTTCTCCAGCATTGCCCCCAGTGTGTCCACCGTTAACTGATCAAACAAAAAAAAACCAGTCTCCTCACCTGTCCGCGCTCCAGGCGGTGAGCTCCCTTCTGCAGCGCACACTCGCCGGCGACTGACAATGACGTCAGACGCCGGCGACGCGTGCGCTGCGGCCGACTTCAGCTGCCAGCCTCCAATTGGCTGGCGGCTGTTGTTGTTAACTATTGACGTGCGGGCGCGCGCCCGCACGTCAATAGGAAACCGCCGCAGCGCCGGAAGGGGCCCGGTGAGCAGATGAGAAGGGGCCCAAATTAGGGCCCCCTCTCTCTGCCCACCAGGTCCGGGGGCACATAAACGCCACCCGGCGGGCAGTCACAGACGATTAGCGGAGGGTCAATCTGTGCGGTATCCCAGGGCCCCCCGAGACCACTGGGCCCTGGCTACCGCCCATATTGACCCTCTGATAATCCGCCCCTGCCTCTGTACATAGTATGATGTCCCCACTGTTCCCGAAATACACAGTATACACAGAACCTTCAGGATTTGAAGCTGTTTTGTGTGGAAGAACGGGCCAAAAACACATCTGAGCAATGCCTGCAACTAGTTTCTCCACACAAGAGGAGTCTTAAAGCTGTCATCACCAACAAAGGCTTTTGTACAAAGCATTAATTAAATTTCACTAAGCGTGTTCAGTACTTTTTCCCTGTGTCATTTCCCATTATTACACATAACTTACTTTATGGACATCTATGGTTTGATTTCTTTGCCTGTGTGGATTGGATGGATTGATACCGACAACTGGTGAGAATTTCATGTCAATAGCACCTTTACAAATATATATGTACAGAATTAGTGACATGTTCAATACTTATTTCACCCCCTGTAAGGCTACTTTCACACATCTGTTTTTTGCCATCAGGCACAATCCGGCAAATTTTTTTAAAAATGGACCCGGCGCAAATTGTGAAAAACTGATGTGCCGGATCCGTTTTTTTTGCTGGATCCGTTTTTGTTTTGTTTACCCGGACATAGAGTTTGGACTTCCTGTTCAGAGAGAGAGACTCCAGAATGGAAAATGCAGGAACGGGGCATGCTCGGTGTAAAAAAAACGGAATCGGTAGCCAGATTAACTCATTTCACCTCACATTTCATCCATTTATCGCTGGAACCGTCGCTGTGCATTTTTTCGCCAGGCAAGAAAAATGGTTCCTCTGTACGTTTTCTCCGTCCGCCGTAAAAATAATTTTTGATGGAGCCGGCAAAAAACGGATGAAACGTTAGGCCAATACTGCTAATACAACTCTATGAGAAAAAAAACGGATCCGGCAGAAAAAAGATCCGTTTTTTTCAAAATTTGCCGGATTGTGCCTGACGGCAAAAACCTAATGTGTGAACGTACCCTAAATAGACAAATGTCTGATCCCTTGACATTCAGCCAAACCACACATACATGTTGATAGTGGAGCATCATGTGTATGGTCAGTTTAACCCCTTCACCCCTCAGCCCGTTTGCACCTTCATGACCAGGCCAAATTTTACAATTCTGACCAGTATCACTTTATGTGGTAATAACTCTGGAACACTTCAATGGATCTCATTGATTCTGAGATTGTTTCTGTGACATATTGTACTTCATGGAACTGGTAAAATTTCTGCGAAATGACTCGTGTTTATTTGTAAAAAAAAATATGGAAATTTGGTGAAAATTTTCAACATTTTTTGAAACTTTAAATTTTTATGCTCTTAAGTCAAAAAGTTATGTCACACAAAGTAATTAATGAATAACATTTCCCACATGTCTACTTTACATCAGCACAATTTTTGAAACCTAAGAATTTTTTTTGTTAGGAAGTTATATTGGTTAAAAATTGACCAGCGATTTCTCATTTCTTCAGCAAAATTTACAAAACCATTTTTAAGGGACCATATTACATTTGAAGTGACCCCATTCTAAACACCACACCCCTCAAGGTCCTCAAAACCACATTCAAGAAGTTTATTAACCCTTCAAGTGCTTCTCAGTTATTTTTAGAATGTGGGGTAAAAATTAACATTTAACTTTTTTTCACAAAAATTTTATTATAGACCCAAATTTTTTTTTATTGTCACAAGGGTAACAGGAAAAAAAAAAATGGACCCCAATATTTGTTGTGCAATTTCTTCTGAGAATGCCGATACCCCAATATAGGGTGGGGAGAACCACTGTTTGGGTGAATGGCAGGGCTCAGAAGGGAAGGAGCGCCATTTGACTTCATGAATGCAAAATTTGCTGTAATAATTAGCGGATGCCATGTCACTTTTGGAGAGAACCTAATGTGCCTAAACACAAAAAAAAGCCCACAAGTGACACCATTTTGGAAACTAGACCCATCAGGGAACTTATCTAGATGTGTGGTGAGCGCCTTGAACCCCCAAGTACTTCACAGAAGTTCATAACATTGAGCAGTGAATATTAAAAAAACACACATTTTTCAGCAAAAAATGTTTTTATACCCACATTTAGCATATACACAAGGGTAACAGGAGAAATTGCACCATACAATTTGTTGTGCAAATTCTCCTAAGTACACATATAATTCATATGTGGGGGGGAAACTACTGTTTGGTTGCATGGTAGGGCACGGAAGGGAAGCGTTTGGAGAGCCCCTGATGTGCTTAAACAGTAAAAAAAAAACACAAGTGACCCCATTTTGGAAAATAGACCCCTCAAGGAATGTATATAAATGTG
>NW_027193922.1:0-100112 GCF_032444005.1 Ranitomeya imitator | reverse complement strand
TCATTTCGAATGACTGGTCCTCAGTGTTGTGAGAACGATGACTGGTTAAAATTTTTGGTGGTTTCTTGTTCAGTCCATAGGCCTACATCATGTGGCAAACCGGTGAGCATGTGGCTCTATTAGTATAGGAGATACCTGAAAACATATCACACTTTTCATCATAGTGCTTTTACCAATGCATAAAATGCATGGAGAAGTCATTTCGAATGACTGGTCCTCAGTGTTGTGAGAACGATGACTGGTTAAAATTTTTGGTGGTTTCTTGTTCAGTCCATAGGTCTACATCATGTGGCACACCGGTGAGCATGTGGCTCTATTAGTATAGGAGATACCTGAAAACATATCACTCTTTTCATCATAGTGCTTTTACCAATGCATAAAATGCATGGAGAAGTCATTTCGAATGACTGGTCCTCAGTGTTGTGAGAACGATGACTGGTTAAAATTTTTGGTGGTTTCTTGTTCAGTCCATAGGCCTACATCATGTGGCAAACCGGTGAGCATGTGGCTCTATTAGTATAGGAGATACCTGAAAACATATCACACTTTTCATCATAGTGCTTTTACCAATGCATAAAATGCATGGAGAAGTCATTTCGAATGACTGGTCCTCAGTGTTGTGAGAACGATGACTGGTTAAAATTTTTGGTGGTTTCTTGTTCAGTCCATAGGCCTACATCATGTGGCAAACCGGTGAGCATGTGGCTCTATTAGTATAGGAGATACCTGAAAACATATCACACTTTTCATCATAGTGCTTTTACCAATGCATAAAATGCATGGAGAAGTCATTTCGAATGACTGGTCCTCAGTGTTGTGAGAACGATGACTGGTTAAAATTTTTGGTGGTTTCTTGTTCAGTCCATAGGCCTACATCATGTGGCAAACCGGTGAGCATGTGGCTCTATTAGTATAGGAGATACCTGAAAACATATCACACTTTTCATCATAGTGGTTTTACCAATGCATAAAATGCATGGAGAAGTCATTTCGAATGACTGGTCCTCAGTGTTGTGAGAACGATGACTGGTTAAAATTTTTGGTGGTTTCTTGTTCAGTCCATAGGCCTACATCATGTGGCATTCCGGTGAGCATGTGGCTCTATTAGTATAGGAGATACCTGAAAACATATCACGCTTTTCATCATAGTGCTTTTACCAATGCATAAAATGCATGGAGAAGTCATTTCGAATGACTGGTCCTCAGTGTTGTGAGAACGATGACTGGTTAAAATTTTTGGTGGTTTCTTGTTCAGTCCATAGGCCTACATCATGTGGCAAACCGGTGAGCATGTGGCTCTATTAGTATAGGAGATACCTGAAAACATATCACACTTTTCATCATAGTGCTTTTACCAATGCATAAAATGCATGGAGAAGTCATTTCGAATGACTGGTCCTCAGTGTTGTGAGAACGATGACTGGTTAAAATTTTTGGTGGTTTCTTGTTCAGTCCATAGGCCTACATCATGTGGCAAACCGGTGAGCATGTGGCTCTATTAGTATAGGAGATACCTGAAAACATCACACTTTTCATCATAGTGCTTTTACCAATGCATAAAATGCATGGAGAAGTCATTTCGAATGACTGGTCCTCAGTGTTGTGAGAACGATGACTGGTTAAAATTTTTCGTGGTTTCTTGTTCAGTCCATAGGCCTACATCATGTGGCAAACCGGTGAGCATGTGGCTCTATTAGTATAGGAGATACCTGAAAACATATCACACTTTTCATCATAGTGCTTTTACCAATGCATAAAATGCATGGAGAAGTCATTTCGAATGACTGGTCCTCAGTGTTGTGAGAACGATGACTGGTTAAAATTTTTGGTGGTTTCTTGTTCAGTCCATAGGCCTACATCATGTGGCAAACCGGTGAGCATGTGGCTCTATTAGTATAGGAGATACCTGAAAACATATCACACTTTTCATCATAGTGCTTTTACCAATGCATAAAATGCATGGAGAAGTCATTTCGAATGACTGGTCCTCAGTGTTGTGAGAACGATGACTGGTTAAAATTTTTGGTGGTTTCTTGTTCAGTCCATAGGCCTACATCATGTGGCAAACCGGTGAGCATGTGGCTCTATTAGTATAGGAGATACCTGAAAACATATCACACTTTTCATCATAGTGCTTTTACCAATGCATAAAATGCATGGAGAAGTCATTTCGAATGACTGGTCCTCAGTGTTGTGAGAACGATGACTGGTTAAAATTTTTGGTGGTTTCTTGTTCAGTCCATAGGCCTACATCATGTGGCAAACCGGTGAGCATGTGGCTCTATTAGTATAGGAGATACCTGAAAACATATCACACTTTTCATCATAGTGCTTTTACCAATGCATAAAATGCATGGAGAAGTCATTTCGAATGACTGGTCCTCAGTGTTGTGAGAACGATGACTGGTTAAAATTTTTGGTGGTTTCTTGTTCAGTCCATAGGCCTACATCATGTGGCAAACCGGTGAGCATGTGGCTCTATTAGTATAGGAGATACCTGAAAACATATCACACTTTTCATCATAGTGCTTTTACCAATGCATAAAATGCATGGAGAAGTCATTTCGAATGACTGGTCCTCAGTGTTGTGAGAACGATGACTGGTTAAAATTTTTCGTGGTTTCTTGTTCAGTCCATAGGCCTACATCATGTGGCAAACCGGTGAGCATGTGGC
This sequence comes from Ranitomeya imitator, assembly GCF_032444005.1. NCBI lineage: Eukaryota > Metazoa > Chordata > Amphibia > Anura > Dendrobatidae > Ranitomeya > Ranitomeya imitator. The sequence continues at coordinate 97,438 of NW_027193922.1, read as the reverse complement.
TCTATTAGTATAGGAGATACCTGAAAACATATCACACTTTTCATCATAGTGCTTTTACCAATGCATAAAATGCATGGAGAAGTCATTTCGAATGACTGGTCCTCAGTGTTGTGAGAACGATGACTGGTTAAAATTTTTGGTGGTTTCTTGTTCAGTCCATAGGCCTACATCATGTGGCAAACCGGTGAGCATGTGGCTCTATTAGTATAGGAGATACCTGAAAACATATCACACTTTTCATCATAGTGCTTTTACCAATGCATAAAATGCATGGAGAAGTCATTTCGAATGACTGGTCCTCAGTGTTGTGAGAACGATGACTGGTTAAAATTTTTGGTGGTTTCTTGTTCAGTCCATAGGCCTACATCATGTGGCAAACCGGTGAGCATGTGGCTCTATTAGTATAGGAGATACCTGAAAACATATCACACTTTTCATCATAGTGCTTTTACCAATGCATAAAATGCATGGAGAAGTCATTTCGAATGACTGGTCCTCAGTGTTGTGAGAACGATGACTGGTTAAAATTTTTGGTGGTTTCTTGTTCAGTCCATAGGCCTACATCATGTGGCAAACCGGTGAGCATGTGGCTCTATTAGTATAGGAGATACCTGAAAACATATCACACTTTTCATCATAGTGCTTTTACCAATGCATAAAATGCATGGAGAAGTCATTTCGAATGACTGGTCCTCAGTGTTGTGAGAACGATGACTGGTTACAATTTTTGGTGGTTTCTTGTTCAGTCCATAGGCCTACATCATGTGGCAAACCGGTGAGCATGTGGCTCTATTAGTATAGGAGATACCTGAAAACATATCACACTTTTCATCATAGTGCTTTTACCAATGCATAAAATGCATGGAGAAGTCATTTCGAATGACTGGTCCTCAGTGTTGTGAGAACGATGACTGGTTAAAATTTTTGGTGGTTTCTTGTTCAGTCCATAGGCCTACATCATGTGGCAAACCGGTGAGCATGTGGCTCTATTAGTATAGGAGATACCTGAAAACATATCACACTTTTCATCATAGTGCTTTTACCAATGCATAAAATGCATGGAGAAGTCATTTCGAATGACTGGTCCTCAGTGTTGTGAGAACGATGACTGGTTAAAATTTTTGGTGGTTTCTTGTTCAGTCCATAGGCCTACATCATGTGGCAAACCGGTGAGCATGTGGCTCTATTAGTATAGGAGATACCTGAAAACATATCACACTTTTCATCATAGTGCTTTTACCAATGCATAAAATGCATGGAGAAGTCATTTCGAATGACTGGTCCTCAGTGTTGTGAGAACGATGACTGGTTAAAATTTTTGGTGGTTTCTTGTTCAGTCCATAGGCCTACATCATGTGGCAAACCGGTGAGCATGTGGCTCTATTAGTATAGGAGATACCTGAAAACATATCACACTTTTCATCATAGTGCTTTTACCAATGCATAAAATGCATGGAGAAGTCATTTCGAATGACTGGTCCTCAGTGTTGTGAGAACGATGACTGGTTAAAATTTTTGGTGGTTTCTTGTTCAGTCCATAGGCCTACATCATGTGGCAAACCGGTGAGCATGTGGCTCTATTAGTATAGGAGATACCTGAAAACATATCACACTTTTCATCATAGTGCTTTTACCAATGCATAAAATGCATGGAGAAGTCATTTCGAATGACTGCTCCTCAGTGTTGTGAGAAGGATGACTGGTTAAAATTTTTGGTGGTTTCTTGTTCAGTCCATAGGCCTACATCATGTGGCAAACCGGTGAGCATGTGGCTCTATTAGTATAGGAGATACCTGAAAACATATCACACTTTTCATCATAGTGCTTTTACCAATGCATAAAATGCATGGAGAAGTCATTTCGAATGACTGGTCCTCAGTGTTGTGAGAACGATGACTGGTTAAAATTTTTGGTGGTTTCTTGTTCAGTCCATAGGCCTACATCATGTGGCAAACCGGTGAGCATGTGGCTCTATTAGTATAGGAGATACCTGAAAACATATCACACTTTTCATCATAGTGCTTTTACCAATGCATAAAATGCATGGAGAAGTCATTTCGAATGACTGGTCCTCAGTGTTGTGAGAACGATGACTGGTTAAAATTTTTGGTGGTTTCTTGTTCAGTCCATAGGCCTACATCATGTGGCAAACCGGTGAGCATGTGGCTCTATTAGTATAGGAGATACCTGAAAACATATCACACTTTTCATCATAGTGCTTTTACCAATGCATAAAATGCATGGAGAAGTCATTTCGAATGACTGGTCCTCAGTGTTGTGAGAACGATGACTGGTTAAAATTTTTGGTGGTTTCTTGTTCAGTCCATAGGCCTACATCATGTGGCAAACCGGTGAGCATGTGGCTCTATTAGTATAGGAGATACCTGAAAACATATCACACTTTTCATCATAGTGCTTTTACCAATGCATAAAATGCATGGAGAAGTCATTTCGAATGACTGGTCCTCAGTGTTGTGAGAACGATGACTGGTTAAAATTTTTCGTGGTTTCTTGTTCAGTCCATAGGCCTACATCATGTGGCAAACCGGTGAGCATGTGGCTCTATTAGTATAGGAGATACCTGAAAACATATCACACTTTTCATCATAGTGCTTTTACCAATGCATAAAATGCATGGAGAAGTCATTTCGAATGACTGGTCCTCAGTGTTGTGAGAACGATGACTGGTTAAAATTTTTGGTGGTTTCTTGTTCAGTCCATAGGCCTACATCATGTGGCAAACCGGTGAGCATGTGGCTCTATTAGTATAGGAGATACCTGAAAACATATCACACTTTTCATCATAGTGCTTTTACCAATGCATAAAATGCATGGAGAAGTCATTTCGAATGACTGGTCCTCAGTGTTGTGAGAACGATGACTGGTTAAAATTTTTGGTGGTTTCTTGTTCAGTCCATAGGCCTACATCATGTGGCAAACCGGTGAGCATGTGGCTCTATTAGTATAGGAGATACCTGAAAACATATCACACTTTTCATCATAGTGCTTTTACCAATGCATAAAATGCATGGAGAAGTCATTTCGAATGACTGGTCCTCAGTGTTGTGAGAACGATGACTGGTTAAAATTTTTGGTGGTTTCTTGTTCAGTCCATAGGCCTACATCATGTGGCAAACCGGTGAGCATGTGGCTCTATTAGTATAGGAGATACCTGAAAACATATCACACTTTTCATCATAGTGCTTTTACCAATGCATAAAATGCATGGAGAAGTCATTTCGAATGACTGGTCCTCAGTGTTGTGAGAACGATGACTGGTTACAATTTTTGGTGGTTTCTTGTTCAGTCCATAGGCCTACATCATGTGGCAAACCGGTGAGCATGTGGCTCTATTAGTATAGGAGATACCTGAAAACATATCACACTTTTCATCATAGTGCTTTTACCAATGCATAAAATGCATGGAGAAGTCATTTCGAATGACTGGTCCTCAGTGTTGTGAGAACGATGACTGGTTAAAATTTTTGGTGGTTTCTTGTTCAGTCCATAGGCCTACATCATGTGGCAAACCGGTGAGCATGTGGCTCTATTAGTATAGGAGATACCTGAAAACATATCACACTTTTCATCATAGTGCTTTTACCAATGCATAAAATGCATGGAGAAGTCATTTCGAATGACTGGTCCTCAGTGTTGTGAGAACGATGACTGGTTAAAATTTTTGGTGGTTTCTTGTTCAGTCCATAGGCCTACATCGTGTGGCAAACCGGTGAGCATGTGGCTCTATTAGTATAGGAGATACCTGAAAACATATCACACTTTTCATCATAGTGCTTTTACCAATGCATAAAATGCATGGAGAAGTCATTTCGAATGACTGGTCCTCAGTGTTGTGAGAACGATGACTGGTTAAAATTTTTGGTGGTTTCTTGTTCAGTCCATAGGCCTACATCATGTGGCAAACCGGTGAGCATGTGGCTCTATTAGTATAGGAGATACCTGAAAACATATCACACTTTTCATCATAGTGCTTTTACCAATGCATAAAATGCATGGAGAAGTCATTTCGAATGACTGGTCCTCAGTGTTGTGAGAACGATGACTGGTTAAAATTTTTGGTGGTTTCTTGTTCAGTCCATAGGCCTACATCATGTGGCAAACCGGTGAGCATGTGGCTCTATTAGTATAGGAGATACCTGAAAACATATCACACTTTTCATCATAGTGCTTTTACCAATGCATAAAATGCATGGAGAAGTCATTTCGAATGACTGGTCCTCAGTGTTGTGAGAACGATGACTGGTTAAAATTTTTGGTGGTTTCTTGTTCAGTCCATAGGCCTACATCATGTGGCAAACCGGTGAGCATGTGGCTCTATTAGTATAGGAGATACCTGAAAACATATCACACTTTTCATCATAGTGCTTTTACCAATGCATAAAATGCATGGAGAAGTCATTTCGAATGACTGCTCCTCAGTGTTGTGAGAAGGATGACTGGTTAAAATTTTTGGTGGTTTCTTGTTCAGTCCATAGGCCTACATCATGTGGCAAACCGGTGAGCATGTGGCTCTATTAGTATAGGAGATACCTGAAAACATATCACACTTTTCATCATAGTGCTTTTACCAATGCATAAAATGCATGGAGAAGTCATTTCGAATGACTGGTCCTCAGTGTTGTGAGAACGATGACTGGTTAAAATTTTTGGTGGTTTCTTGTTCAGTCCATAGGCCTACATCATGTGGCAAACCGGTGAGCATGTGGCTCTATTAGTATAGGAGATACCTGAAAACATATCACACTTTTCATCATAGTGCTTTTACCAATGCATAAAATGCATGGAGAAGTCATTTCGAATGACTGGTCCTCAGTGTTGTGAGAACGATGACTGGTTGAAATTTTTGGTGGTTTCTTGTTCAGTCCATAGGCCTACATCATGTGGCAAACCGGTGAGCATGTGGCTCTATTAGTATAGGAGATACCTGAAAACATATCACACTTTTCATCATAGTGCTTTTACCAATGCATAAAATGCATGGAGAAGTCATTTCGAATGACTGGTCCTCAGTGTTGTGAGAACGATGACTGGTTAAAATTTTTGGTGGTTTCTTGTTCAGTCCATAGGCCTACATCATGTGGCAAACCGGTGAGCATGTGGCTCTATTAGTATAGGAGATACCTGAAAACATATCACACTTTTTATCATAGTGCTTTTACCAATGCATAAAATGCATGGAGAAGTCATTTCGAATGACTGGTCCTCAGTGTTGTGAGAACGATGACTGGTTAAAATTTTTGGTGGTTTCTTGTTCAGTCCATAGGCCTACATCATGTGGCAAACCGGTGAGCATGTGGCTCTATTAGTATAGGAGATACCTGAAAACATATCACACTTTTCATCATAGTGCTTTTACCAATGCATAAAATGCATGGAGAAGTCATTTCGAATGACTGGTCCTCAGTGTTGTGAGAACGATGACTGGTTAAATTTTTTGGTGGTTTCTTGTTCAGTCCATAGGCCTACATCATGTGGCAAACCGGTGAGCATGTGGCTCTATTAGTATAGGAGATACCTGAAAACATATCACACTTTTCATCATAGTGCTTTTACCAATGCATAAAATGCATGGAGAAGCACTATGATGAAAAGTGTGATATGTTTTCAGGTATCTCCTATACTAATAGAGCCACATGCTCACCGGTTTGCCACATGATGTAGGCCTATGGACTGAACAAGAAACCACCAAAAATTTTAACCAGTCATCGTTCTCACAACACTGAGGACCAGTCATTCGAAATGACTTCTCCATGCATTTTATGCATTGGTAAAACCACTATGATGAAAAGTGTGATATGTTTTCAGGTATCTCCTATACTAATAGAGCCACATGCTCACCGGTTTGCCACATGATGTAGGCCTATGGACTGAACAAGAAACCACCAAAAATTTTAACCAGTCATCGTTCTCACAACACTGAGGACCAGTCATTCGAAATGACTTCTCCATGCATTTTATGCATTGGTAAAAGCACTATGATGAAAAGTGTGATATGTTTTCAGGTATCCCCTATACTAATAGAGCCACATGCTCACCGGTTTGCCACATGATGTAGGCCTATGGACTGAACAAGAAACCACCAAAAATTTTAACCAGTCATCGTTCTCACAACACTGAGGACCAGTCATTCGAAATGACTTCTCCATGCATTTTATGCATTGGTAAAAGCACTATGATGAAAAGTGTGATATGTTTTCAGGTATCTCCTATACTAATAGAGCCACATGCTCACCGGTTTGCCACATGATGTAGGCCTATGGACTGAACAAGAAACCACCAAAAATTTTAACCAGTCATCGTTCTCACAACACTGAGGACCAGTCATTCGAAATGACTTCTCCATGCATTTTATGCATTGGTAAAAGCACTATGATGAAAAGTGTGATATGTTTTCAGGTATCTCCTATACTAATAGAGCCACATGCTCACCGGTTTGCCACATGATGTAGGCCTATGGACTGAACAAGAAACCACCAAAAATTTTAACCAGTCATCGTTCTCACAACACTGAGGACCAGTCATTCGAAATGACTTCTCCATGCATTTTATGCATTGGTAAAAGCACTATGATGAAAAGTGTGATATGTTTTCAGGTATCTCCTATACTAATAGAGCCACATGCTAACCGGTTTGCCACATGATGTAGGCCTATGGACTGAACAAGAAACCACCAAAAATTTTAACCAGTCATCGTTCTCACAACACTGAGGACCAGTCATTCGAAATGACTTCTCCATGCATTTTATGCATTGGTAAAAGCACTATGATGAAAAGTGTGATATGTTTTCAGGTATCTCCTATACTAATAGAGCCACATGCTCACCGGTTTGCCACATGATGTAGGCCTATGGACTGAACAAGAAACCACCAAAAATTTTAACCAGTCATCGTTCTCACAACACTGAGGACCAGTCATTCGAAATGACTTCTCCATGCATTTTATGCATTGGTAAAAGCACTATGATGAAAAGTGTGATATGTTTTCAGGTATCTCCTATACTAATAGAGCCACATGCTCACCGGATTGCCACATGATGTAGGCCTATGGACTGAACAAGAAACCACCAAAAATTTTAACCAGTCATCGTTCTCACAACACTGAGGACCAGTCATTCGAAATGACTTCTCCATGCATTTTATGCATTGGTAAAAGCACTATGATGAAAAGTGTGATATGTTTTCAGGTATCTCCTATACTAATAGAGCCACATGCTCACCGGTTTGCCACATGATGTAGGCCTATGGACTGAACAAGAAACCACCAAAAATTTTAACCAGTCATCGTTCTCACAACACTGAGGACCAGTCATTCGAAATGACTTCTCCATGCATTTTATGCATTGGTAAAAGCACTATGATGAAAAGTGTGATATGTTTTCAGGTATCTCCTATACTAATAGAGCCACATGCTCACCGGTTTGCCACATGATGTAGGCCTATGGACTGAACAAGAAACCACCAAAAATTTTAACCAGTCATCGTTCTCACAACACTGAGGACCAGTCATTCGAAATGACTTCTCCATGCATTTTATGCATTGGTAAAAGCACTATGATGAAAAGTGTGATATGTTTTCAGGTATCTCCTAAACTAATAGAGCCACATGCTCACCGGTTTGCCACATGATGTAGGACTATGGACTGAACAAGAAACCACCAAAAATTTTAACCAGTCATCGTTCTCACAACACTGAGGACCAGTCATTCGAAATGACTTCTCCATGCATTTTATGCATTGGTAAAAGCTCTATGATGAAAAGTGTGATATGTTTTCAGGTATCTCCTATACTAATAGAGCCACATGCTCACCGGTTTGCCACATGATGTAGGCCTATGGACTGAACAAGAAACCACGAAAAATTTTAACCAGTCATCGTTCTCACAACACTGAGGACCAGTCATTCGAAATGACTTTTCCATGCATTTTATGCATTGGTAAAAGCACTATGATGAAAAGTGTGATATGTTTTCAGGTATCTCCTATACTAATAGAGCCACATGCTCACCGGTTTGCCACATGATGTAGGCCTATTGACTGAACAAGAAACCACCAAAAATTTTAACCAGTCATCGTTCTCGCAACACTGAGGACCAGTCATTCGAAATGACTTCTCCATGCATTTTATGCATTGGTAAAAGCACTATGATGAAAAGTGTGATATGTTTTCAGCTATCTCCTATACTAATAGAGCCACATGCTCACCGGTTTGCCACATGATGTAGGCCTATGGACTGAACAAGAAACCACCAAAAATTTTAACCAGTCATCATTCTCACAACACTGAGGACCAGTCATTCGAAATGACTTCTCCATGCATTTTATGCATTGGTAAAAGCACTATGATGAAAAGTGTGATATGTTTTCAGGTATCTCCTATACTAATAGAGCCACATGCTCACCGGTTTGCCACATGATGTAGGCCTATGGACTGAACAAGAAACCACCAAAAATTTTAACCAGTCATCGTTCTCACAACACTGAGGACCAGTCATTCGAAATGACTTCTCCATGCATTTTATGCATTGGTAAAAGCATTATGATGAAAAGTGTGATATGTTTTCAGGTATCTCCTATACTAATAGAGCCACATGCTCACCGGTTTGCCACATGATGTAGGCCTATGGACTGAACAAGAAACCACCAAAAATTTTAACCAGTCATCGTTCTCACAACACTGAGGACCAGTCATTCGAAATGACTTCTCCATGCATTTTATGCATTGGTAAAAGCACTATGATGAAAAGTGTGATATGTTTTCAGGTATCTCCTATACTAATAGAGCCACATGCTCACCGGTTTGCCACATGATGTAGGCCTATGGACTGAACAAGAAACCACCAAAAATTTTAACCAGTCATCGTTCTCACAACACTGAGGACCAGTCATTCGAAATGACTTCTCCATGCATTTTATGCATTGGTAAAAGCTCTATGATGAAAAGTGTGATATGTTTTCAGGTATCTCCTATACTAATAGAGCCACATGCTCACCGGTTTGCCACATGATGTAGGCCTATGGACTGAACAAGAAACCACGAAAAATTTTAACCAGTCATCGTTCTCACAACACTGAGGACCAGTCATTCGAAATGACTTCTCCATGCATTTTATGCATTGGTAAAAGCACTATGATGAAAAGTGTGATATGTTTTCAGGTATCTCCTATACTAATAGAGCCACATGCTCACCGGTTTGCCACATGATGTAGGCCTATGGACTGAACAAGAAACCACCAAAAATTTTAACCAGTCATCGTTCTCACAACACTGAGGACCAGTCATTCGAAATGACTTCTCCATGCATTTTATGCATTGGTAAAAGCACTATGATGAAAAGTGTGATATGTTTTCAGGTATCTCCTATACTAATAGAGCCACATGCTCACCGGTTTGCCACATGATGTAGGCCTATGGACTGAACAAGAAACCACCAAAAATTTTAACCAGTCATCGTTCTCACAACACTGAGGACCAGTAATTCGAAATGACTTCTCCATGCATTTTATGCATTGGTAAAAGCACTATGATGAAAAGTGTGATATGTTTTCAGGTATCTCCTATACTAATAGAGCCACATGCTCACCGGTTTGCCACATGATGTAGGCCTATGGACTGAACAAGAAACCACCAAAAATTTTAACCAGTCATCGTTCTCACAACACTGAGGACCAGTCATTCGAAATGACTTCTCCATGCATTTTATGCATTGGTAAAAGCTCTATGATGAAAAGTGTGATATGTTTTCAGGTATCTCCTATACTAATAGAGCCACATGCTCACCGGTTTGCCACATGATGTAGGCCTATGGACTGAACAAGAAACCACCAAAAATTTTAACCAGTCATCGTTCTCACAACACTGAGGACCAGTCATTCGAAATGACTTCTCCATGCATTTTATGCATTGGTAAAAGCACTATGATGAAAAGTGTGATATGTTTTCAGGTATCTCCTATACTAATAGAGCCACATGCTCACCGGTTTGCCACATGATGTAGGCCTATGGACTGAACAAGAAACCACCAAAAATTTTAACCAGTCATCGTTCTCACAACACTGAGGACCAGTCATTCGAAATGACTTCTCCATGCATTTTATGCATTGGTAAAAACACTATGATGAAAAGTGTGATATGTTTTCAGGTATCTCCTATACTAATAGAGCCACATGCTCACCGGTTTGCCACATGATGTAGGCCTATGGACTGAACAAGAAACCACCAAAAATTTTAACCAGTCATCGTTCTCACAACACTGAGGACCAGTCATTCGAAATGACTTCTCCATGCATTTTATGCATTGGTAAAAGCACTATGATGAAAAGTGTGATATGTTTTCAGGTATCTCCTATACTAATAGAGCCACATGCTCACCGGTTTGCCACATGATGTAGGCCTATGGACTGAACAAGAAACCACCAAAAATTTTAACCAGTCATCGTTCTCACAACACTGAGGACCAGTCATTCGAAATGACTTCTCCATGCATTTTATGCATTGGTAAAAGCACTATGATGAAAAGTGTGATATGTTTTCAGGTATCTCCTATACTAATAGAGCAACATGCTCACCGGTTTGCCACATGATGTAGGCCTATGGACTGAACAAGAAACCACCAAAAATTTTAACCAGTCATCGTTCTCACAACACTGAGGACCAGTCATTCGAAATGACTTCTCCATGCATTTTATGCATTGGTAAAAGCACTATGATGAAAAGTGTGATATGTTTTCAGGTATCTCCTATACTAATAGAGCCACATGCTCACCGGTTTGCCACATGATGTAGGCCTATGGACTGAACAAGAAACCACCAAAAATTTTAACCAGTCATCGTTCTCACAACACTGAGGACCAGTCATTCGAAATGACTTCTCCATGCATTTTATGCATTGGTAAAAGCACTATGATGAAAAGTGTGATATGTTTTCAGGTATCTCCTATACTAATAGAGCCACATGCTCACCGGTTTGCCACATGATGTAGGCCTATGGACTGAACAAGAAACCACCAAAAATTTTAACCAGTCATCGTTCTCACAACACTGAGGACCAGTCATTCGAAATGACTTCTCCATGCATTTTATGCATTGGTAAAAGCACTATGATGAAAAGTGTGATATGTTTTCAGGTATCTCCTATACTAATAGAGCCACATGCTCACCGGTTTGCCACATGATGTAGGCCTATGGACTGAACAAGAAACCACCAAAAATTTTAACCAGTCATCGTTCTCACAACACTGAGGACCAGTCATTCGAAATGACTTCTCCATGCATTTTATGCATTGGTAAAAGCACTATGATGAAAAGTGTGATATGTTTTCAGGTATCTCCTATACTAATAGAGCCACATGCTCACCGGTTTGCCACATGATGTAGGCCTATGGACTGAACAAGAAACCACCAAAAATTTTAACCAGTCATCGTTCTCACAACACTGAGGACCAGTCATTCGAAATGACTTCTCCATGCATTTTATGCATTGGTAAAAGCACTATGATGAAAAGTGTGATATGTTTTCAGGTATCTCCTAAACTAATAGAGCCACATGCTCACCGGTTTGCCACATGATGTAGGACTATGGACTGAACAAGAAACCACCAAAAATTTTAACCAGTCATCGTTCTCACAACACTGAGGACCAGTCATTCGAAATGACTTCTCCATGCATTTTATGCATTGGTAAAAGCTCTATGATGAAAAGTGTGATATGTTTTCAGGTATCTCCTATACTAATAGAGCCACATGCTCACCGGTTTGCCACATGATGTAGGCCTATGGACTGAACAAGAAACCACGAAAAATTTTAACCAGTCATCGTTCTCACAACACTGAGGACCAGTCATTCGAAATGACTTTTCCATGCATTTTATGCATTGGTAAAAGCACTATGATGAAAAGTGTGATATGTTTTCAGGTATCTCCTATACTAATAGAGCCACATGCTCACCGGTTTGCCACATGATGTAGGCCTATTGACTGAACAAGAAACCACCAAAAATTTTAACCAGTCATCGTTCTCGCAACACTGAGGACCAGTCATTCGAAATGACTTCTCCATGCATTTTATGCATTGGTAAAAGCACTATGATGAAAAGTGTGATATGTTTTCAGCTATCTCCTATACTAATAGAGCCACATGCTCACCGGTTTGCCACATGATGTAGGCCTATGGACTGAACAAGAAACCACCAAAAATTTTAACCAGTCATCATTCTCACAACACTGAGGACCAGTCATTCGAAATGACTTCTCCATGCATTTTATGCATTGGTAAAAGCACTATGATGAAAAGTGTGATATGTTTTCAGGTATCTCCTATACTAATAGAGCCACATGCTCACCGGTTTGCCACATGATGTAGGCCTATGGACTGAACAAGAAACCACCAAAAATTTTAACCAGTCATCGTTCTCACAACACTGAGGACCAGTCATTCGAAATGACTTCTCCATGCATTTTATGCATTGGTAAAAGCATTATGATGAAAAGTGTGATATGTTTTCAGGTATCTCCTATACTAATAGAGCCACATGCTCACCGGTTTGCCACATGATGTAGGCCTATGGACTGAACAAGAAACCACCAAAAATTTTAACCAGTCATCGTTCTCACAACACTGAGGACCAGTCATTCGAAATGACTTCTCCATGCATTTTATGCATTGGTAAAAGCACTATGATGAAAAGTGTGATATGTTTTCAGGTATCTCCTATACTAATAGAGCCACATGCTCACCGGTTTGCCACATGATGTAGGCCTATGGACTGAACAAGAAACCACCAAAAATTTTAACCAGTCATCGTTCTCACAACACTGAGGACCAGTCATTCGAAATGACTTCTCCATGCATTTTATGCATTGGTAAAAGCTCTATGATGAAAAGTGTGATATGTTTTCAGGTATCTCCTATACTAATAGAGCCACATGCTCACCGGTTTGCCACATGATGTAGGCCTATGGACTGAACAAGAAACCACGAAAAATTTTAACCAGTCATCGTTCTCACAACACTGAGGACCAGTCATTCGAAATGACTTCTCCATGCATTTTATGCATTGGTAAAAGCACTATGATGAAAAGTGTGATATGTTTTCAGGTATCTCCTATACTAATAGAGCCACATGCTCACCGGTTTGCCACATGATGTAGGCCTATGGACTGAACAAGAAACCACCAAAAATTTTAACCAGTCATCGTTCTCACAACACTGAGGACCAGTCATTCGAAATGACTTCTCCATGCATTTTATGCATTGGTAAAAGCACTATGATGAAAAGTGTGATATGTTTTCAGGTATCTCCTATACTAATAGAGCCACATGCTCACCGGTTTGCCACATGATGTAGGCCTATGGACTGAACAAGAAACCACCAAAAATTTTAACCAGTCATCGTTCTCACAACACTGAGGACCAGTAATTCGAAATGACTTCTCCATGCATTTTATGCATTGGTAAAAGCACTATGATGAAAAGTGTGATATGTTTTCAGGTATCTCCTATACTAATAGAGCCACATGCTCACCGGTTTGCCACATGATGTAGGCCTATGGACTGAACAAGAAACCACCAAAAATTTTAACCAGTCATCGTTCTCACAACACTGAGGACCAGTCATTCGAAATGACTTCTCCATGCATTTTATGCATTGGTAAAAGCTCTATGATGAAAAGTGTGATATGTTTTCAGGTATCTCCTATACTAATAGAGCCACATGCTCACCGGTTTGCCACATGATGTAGGCCTATGGACTGAACAAGAAACCACCAAAAATTTTAACCAGTCATCGTTCTCACAACACTGAGGACCAGTCATTCGAAATGACTTCTCCATGCATTTTATGCATTGGTAAAAGCACTATGATGAAAAGTGTGATATGTTTTCAGGTATCTCCTATACTAATAGAGCCACATGCTCACCGGTTTGCCACATGATGTAGGCCTATGGACTGAACAAGAAACCACCAAAAATTTTAACCAGTCATCGTTCTCACAACACTGAGGACCAGTCATTCGAAATGACTTCTCCATGCATTTTATGCATTGGTAAAAGCACTATGATGAAAAGTGTGATATGTTTTCAGGTATCTCCTATACTAATAGAGCCACATGCTCACCGGTTTGCCACATGATGTAGGCCTATGGACTGAACAAGAAACCACCAAAAATTTTAACCAGTCATCGTTCTCACAACACTGAGGACCAGTCATTCGAAATGACTTCTCCATGCATTTTATGCATTGGTAAAAGCACTATGATGAAAAGTGTGATATGTTTTCAGGTATCTCCTATACTAATAGAGCCACATGCTCACCGGTTTGCCACATGATGTAGGCCTATGGACTGAACAAGAAACCACCAAAAATTTTAACCAGTCATCGTTCTCACAACACTGAGGACCAGTCATTCGAAATGACTTCTCCATGCATTTTATGCATTGGTAAAAGCACTATGATGAAAAGTGTGATATGTTTTCAGGTATCTCCTATACTAATAGAGCAACATGCTCACCGGTTTGCCACATGATGTAGGCCTATGGACTGAACAAGAAACCACCAAAAATTTTAACCAGTCATCGTTCTCACAACACTGAGGACCAGTCATTCGAAATGACTTCTCCATGCATTTTATGCATTGGTAAAAGCACTATGATGAAAAGTGTGATATGTTTTCAGGTATCTCCTATACTAATAGAGCCACATGCTCACCGGTTTGCCACATGATGTAGGCCTATGGACTGAACAAGAAACCACCAAAAATTTTAACCAGTCATCGTTCTCACAACACTGAGGACCAGTCATTCGAAATGACTTCTCCATGCATTTTATGCATTGGTAAAAGCACTATGATGAAAAGTGTGATATGTTTTCAGGTATCTCCTATACTAATAGAGCCACATGCTCACCGGTTTGCCACATGATGTAGGCCTATGGACTGAACAAGAAACCACCAAAAATTTTAACCAGTCATCGTTCTCACAACACTGAGGACCAGTCATTCGAAATGACTTCTCCATGCATTTTATGCATTGGTAAAAGCACTATGATGAAAAGTGTGATATGTTTTCAGGTATCTCCTATACTAATAGAGCCACATGCTCACCGGTTTGCCACATGATGTAGGCCTATGGACTGAACAAGAAACCACCAAAAATTTTAACCAGTCATCGTTCTCACAACACTGAGGACCAGTCATTCGAAATGACTTCTCCATGCATTTTATGCATTGGTAAAAGCACTATGATGAAAAGTGTGATATGTTTTCAGGTATCTCCTATACTAATAGAGCCACATGCTCACCGGTTTGCCACATGATGTAGGCCTATGGACTGAACAAGAAACCACCAAAAATTGTAACCAGTCATCGTTCTCACAACACTGAGGACCAGTCATTCGAAATGACTTCTCCATGCATTTTATGCATTGGTAAAAGCACTATGATGAAAAGTGTGATATGTTTTCAGGTATCTCCTATACTAATAGAGCCACATGCTCACCGGTTTGCCACATGATGTAGGCCTATGGACTGAACAAGAAACCACCAAAAATTTTAACCAGTCATCGTTCTCACAACACTGAGGACCAGTCATTCGAAATGACTTCTCCATGCATTTTATGCATTGGTAAAAGCACTATGATGAAAAGTGTGATATGTTTTCAGGTATCTCCTATACTAATAGAGCCACATGCTCACCGGTTTGCCACATGATGTAGGCCTATGGACTGAACAAGAAACCACCACAAATTTTAACCAGTCATCGTTCTCACAACACTGAGGACCAGTCATTCGAAATGACTTCTCCATGCATTTTATGCATTGGTAAAAGCACTATGATGAAAAGTGTGATATGTTTTCAGGTATCTCCTATACTAATAGAGCCACATGCTCACCGGTTTGCCACATGATGTAGGCCTATGGACTTAACAAGAAACCACCAAAAATTTTAACCAGTCATCGTTCTCACAACACTGAGGACCAGTCATTCGAAATGACTTCTCCATGCATTTTATGCATTGGTAAAAGCACTATGATGAAAAGTGTGATATGTTTTCAGGTATCTCCTATACTAATAGAGCCACATGCTCACCGGTTTGCCACATGATGTAGGCCTATGGACTGAACAAGAAACCACCAAATATTTTAACCAGTCATCGTTCTCACAACACTGAGGACCAGTCATTCGAAATGACTTCTCCATGCATTTTATGCATTGGTAAAAGCACTATGATGAAAAGTGTGATATGTTTTCAGGTATCTCCTATACTAATAGAGCCACATGCTCACCGGTTTGCCACATGATGTAGGCCTATGGACTGAACAAGAAACCACCAAAAATTTTAACCAGTCATCGTTCTCACAACACTGAGGACCAGTCATTCGAAATGACTTCTCCATGCATTTTATGCATTGGTAAAAGCACTATGATGAAAAGTGTGATATGTTTTCAGGTATCTCCTATACTTATAGAGCCACATGCTCACCGGTTTGCCACATGATGTAGGCCTATGGACTGAACAAGAAACCACCAAAAAATTTAACCAGTCATCGTTCTCACAACACTGAGGACCAGTCATTCGAAATGACTTCTCCATGCATTTTATGCATTGGTAAAACCACTATGATGAAAAGTGTGATATGTTTTCAGGTATCTCCTATACTAATAGAGCCACATGCTCACCGGTTTGCCACATGATGTAGGCCTATGGACTGAACAAGAAACCACCAAAAATTTTAACCAGTCATCGTTCTCACAACACTGAGGACCAGTCATTCGAAATGACTTCTCCATGCATTTTATGCATTGGTAAAAGCACTATGATGAAAAGTGTGATATGTTTTCAGGTATCTCTATACTAATAGAGCCACATGCTCACCGGTTTGCCACATGATGTAGGCCTATGGACTGAACAAGAAACCACCAAAAATTTTAACCAGTCATCGTTCTCACAACACTGAGGACCAGTCATTCGAAATGACTTCTCCATGCATTTTATGCATTGGTAAAAGCTCTATGATGAAAAGTGTGATATGTTTTCAGGTATCTCCTATACTAATAGAGCCACATGCTCACCGGTTTGCCACATGATGTAGGCCTATGGACTGAACAAGAAACCACCAAAAATTTTAACCAGTCATCGTTCTCACAACACTGAGGACCAGTCATTCGAAATGACTTCTCCATGCATTTTATGCATTGGTAAAAGCACTATGATGAAAAGTGTGATATGTTTTCAGGTATCTCCTATACTAATAGTACCACATGCTCACCGGTTTACCACATGATGTAGGCCTATGGACTGAACAAGAAACCACCAAAAATTTTAACCAGTCATCGTTCTCACAACACTGAGGACCAGTCATTCGAAATGACTTCTCCATGCATTTTATGCATTGGTAAAAGCACTATGATGAAAAGTGTGATATGTTTTCAGGTATCTCCTATACTAATAGAGCCACATGCTCACCGGTTTGCCACATGATGTAGGCCTATGGACTGAACAAGAAACCACCAAAAATTTTAACCACTCATCGTTCTCACAACACTGAGGACCAGTCATTCGAAATGACTTCTCCATGCATTTTATGCATTGGTAAAAGCACGATGATGAAAAGTGTGATATGTTTTCAGGTATCTCCTATACTAATAGAGCCACATGCTCACCGGTTTGCCACATGATGTAGGCCTATGGACTGAACAAGAAACCACCAAAAATTTTAACCAGTCATCGTTCTCACAACACTGAGGACCAGTCATTCGAAATGACTTCTCCATGCATTTTATGCATTGGTAAAAGCACTATGATGAAAAGTGTGATATGTTTTCAGGTATCTCCTATACTAATAGAGCCACATGCTCACCGGTTTGCCACATGATGTAGGCCTATGGACTGAACAAGAAACCACCAAAAATTTTAACCAGTCATCGTTCTCACAACACTGAGGACCAGTCATTCGAAATGACTTCTCCATGCATTTTATGCATTGGTAAAAGCACTATGATGAAAAGTGTGATATGTTTTCAGGTATCTCCTATACTAATAGAGCCACATGCTCACCGGTTTGCCACATGATGTAGGCCCATGGACTGAACAAGAAACCACCAAAAATTTTAACCAGTCATCGTTCTCACAACACTGAGGACCAGTCATTCGAAATGACTTCTCCATGCATTTTATGCATTGGTAAAAGCACTATGATGAAAAGTGTGATATGTTTTCAGGTATCTCCTATACTAATAGAGCCACATGCTCACCGGTTTGCCACATGATGTAGGCCTATGGACTGAACAAGAAACCACCAAAAATTTTAACCAGTCATCGTTCTCACAACACTGAGGACCAGTCATTCGAAATGACTTCTCCATGTATTTTATGCATTGGTAAAAGCACTATGATGAAAAGTGTGATATGTTTTCAGGTATCACCTATACTAATAGAGCCACATGCTCACCGGTTTGCCACATGATGTAGGCCTATGGACTGAACAAGAAACCACCAAAAATTTTAACCAGTCATCGTTCTCACAACACTGAGGACCAGTCATTCGAAATGACTTCTCCATGCATTTTATGCATTGGTAAAAGCACTATGATGAAAAGTGTGATATGCTCTCAGGTATCTCCTATACTAATAGAGCCACATGCTCACCGGTTTGCCACATGATGTAGGCCTATGGACTGAACAAGAAACCACCAAAAATTTTAACCAGTCATCGTTCTCACAACACTGAGGACCAGTCATTCGAAATGACTTCTCCATGCATTTTATGCATTGGTAAAAGCACTATGATGAAAAGTGTGATATGTTTTCAGGTATCTCCAATACTAATAGAGCCACATGCTCACCGGTTTGCCACATGATGTAGGCCTATGGACTGAACAAGAAACCACCAAAAATTTTAACCAGTCATCATTCTCACAACACTGAGGACCAGTCATTCAAAATGACTTCTCCATGCATTTTATGCATTGGTAAAAGCACTATGATGAAAAGTGTGATGTTTTCAGGTATCTCCTATACTAATAGAGCCACATGCTCACCGGTTTGCCACATGATGTAGGCATATGGACTGAACAAGAAACCACCAAAAATTTTAACCAGTCATCGTTCTCACAACACTGAGGACCAGTCATTCGAAATGACTTCTCCATGCATTTTATGCATTGGTAAAAGCACTATGATGAAAAGTGTGATATGTTTTCAGGTATCTCCTATACTAATAGAGCCACATGCTCACCGGTTTGCCACATGATGTAGGCCTATGGACTGAACAAGAAACCACCAAAAATTTTAACCAGTCATCGTTCTCACAACACTGAGGACCAGTCATTCGAAATGACTTCTCCATGCATTTCATGCATTGGTAAAAGCACTATGATGAAAAGTGTGATATGTTTTCAGGTATCTCCTATACTAATAGAGCAGCATGCTCACCGGTTTGCCACATGATGTAGGCCTATGGACTGAACAAGAAACCACCAAAAATTTTAACCAGTCATCGTTCTCACAACACTGAGGACCAGTCATTCGAAATGACTTCTCCATGCATTTTATGCATTGGTAAAAGCACTATGATGAAAAGTGTGATATGTTTTCAGGTATCTCCTATACTAATAGAGCCACATGCTCACCGGTTTGCCACATGATGTAGGCCTATGGACTGAACAAGAAACCACCAAAAATTTTAACCAGTCATCGTTCTCACAACACTGAGGACCAGTCATTCGAAATGACTTCTCCATGCATTTTATGCATTGGTAAAAGCACTATGATGAAAAGTGTGATATGTTTTCAGGTATCTCCTATACTAATAGAGCCACATGCTCACCGGTTTGCCACATGATGTAGGCCTATGGACTGAACAAGAAACCACCAAAAATTTTAACCAGTCATCGTTCTCACAACACTGAGGACCAGTCATTCGAAATTACTTCTCCATGCATTTTATGCATTGGTAAAAGCACTATGATGAAAAGTGTGATATGTTTTCAGGTATCTCCTATACTAATAGAGCCACATGCTCACCGGTTTGCCACATGATGTAGGCCTATGGACTGAACATGAAACCACCAAAAATTTTAACCAGTCATCGTTCTCACAACACTGAGGACCAGTCATTCGAAATGACTTCTCCATGCATTTTATGCATTGGTAAAAGCACTATGATGAAAAGTGTGATATGTTTTCAGGTATCTCCAATACTAATAGAGCCACATGCTCACCGGTTTGCCACATGATGTAGGCCTATGGACTGAACAAGAAACCACCAAAAATTTTAACCAGTCATCGTTCTCACAACACTGAGGACCAGTCATTCAAAATGACTTCTCCATGCATTTTCTGCATTGGTAAAAGCACTATGATGAAAAGTAACATAGTAACATAGTAACATAGTTAGTAAGGCCGAAAAAAGACATTTGTCCATCCAGTTCAGCCTATATTCCATCATAATAAATACCCAGATCTACGTCCTTCTACAGAACCTAATAATTGTATGATACAATATTGTTCTGCTCCAGGAAGACATCCAGGCCTCTCTTGAACCCCTCGACTGAGTTCGCCATCACCACCTCCTCAGGCAAGCAATTCCAGATTCTCACTGCCCTAACAGTAAAGAATCCTCTTCTATGTTGGTGGAAAAACCTTCTCTCCTCCAGACGCAAAGAATGCCCCCTTGTGCCCGTCACCTTCCTTGGTATAAAC
The DNA here is from genome assembly GCF_032444005.1 of Ranitomeya imitator. Lineage (NCBI taxonomy): Eukaryota > Metazoa > Chordata > Amphibia > Anura > Dendrobatidae > Ranitomeya > Ranitomeya imitator. The sequence continues at coordinate 76,720 of NW_027193922.1, read as the reverse complement.
AGATCCTCAGCGAGATATTTGTATTGTCCCCTTATATACTTATACATGGTTATTAGATCGCCCCTCAGTCGTCTTTTTTCTAGACTAAATAATCCTAATTTCGCTAATCTATCTGGGTATTGTAGTTCTCCCATCCCCTTTATTAATTTTGTTGCCCTCCTTTGTACTCTCTCTAGTTCCATTATATCCTTCCTGAGCACCGGTGCCCAAAACTGGACACAGTACTCCATGTGCGGTCTAACTAGGGATTTGTACAGAGGCAGTATAATGCTCTCATCATGTGTATCCAGACCTCTTTTAATGCACCCCATGATCCTGTTTGCCTTGGCAGCTGCTGCCTGGCACTGGCTGCTCCAGGTAAGTTTATCATTAACTAGGATCCCCAAGTCCTTCTCCCTGTCAGATTTACCCAGTGGTTTCCCGTTCAGTGTGTAATGGTGATATTGATTCCCTCTTCCCATGTGTATAACCTTACATTTATCATTGTTAAACCTCATCTGCCACCTTTCAGCCCAAGTTTCCAACTTATCCAGATCCATCTGTAGCAGAATACTATCTTCTCTTGTATTAACTGCTTTACATAGTTTTGTATCATCTGCAAATATCGATATTTTACTGTGTAAACCTTCTACCAGATCATTAATGAATATGTTGAAGAGAACAGGTCCCAATACTGACCCCTGCGGTACCCCACTGGTCACAGCGACCCAGTTAGAGACTATACCATTTATAATCACCCTCTGCTTTCTATCACTAAGCCAGTTACTAACCCATTTACACACATTTTCCCCCAGACCAAGCATTCTCATTTTGTGTACCAACCTCTTGTGCGACACGGTATCAAACGCTTTGGAAAAATCAAGATATACCACGTCCAATGACTCACCGTGGTCCAGTCTATAGCTTACCTCTTCATAAAAACTGATTAGATTAGTTTGACAGGAGCGATTTCTCATAAACCCATGCTGATATGGAGTTAAACAGTTATTCTCATTGAGATAATCCAGAATAACATCCCTCAGAAACCCTTCAAATATTTTACCAACAATAGAGGTTAGACTTACTGGCCTATAATTTCCAGGTTCACTTTTAGAGCCCTTTTTGAATATTGGCACCACATTTGCTATGCGCCAGTCCTGCGGAACAGACCCTGTCGCTATAGAGTCACTAAAAATAAGAAATAATGGTTTATCTATTACATTACTTAGTTCTCTTAGTACTCGTGGGTGTATGCCATCCGGACCCGGAGATTTATCTATTTTAATCTTATTTAGCCGGTTTCGCACCTCTTCTTGGGTTAGATTGGTGACCCTTAATATAGGGTTTTCATTGTTTCTTGGGATTTCACCTAGCATTTCATTTTCCACCGTGAATACCGTAGAGAAGAAGGTGTTTAATATGTTAGCTTTTTCCTCGTCATCTACAACCATTCTTTCCTCACTATTTTTTTAAGGGGCCTACATTTTCAGTTTTTATTCTTTTACTATTGATATAGTTGAAGAACAGTTTGGGATTAGTTTTACTCTCCTTAGCAATGTGCTTCTCTGTTTCCTTTTTTGCAGCTTTAATTAGTTTTTTAGATAAAGTATTTTTCTCCCTATAGTTTTTTAGAGCTTCAATGGTGCCATCCTGCTTTAGTAGTGCAAATGCTTTCTTTTTACTGTTAATTGCCTGTCTTACTTCTTTGTTTAGCCACATTGGGTTTTTCCTATTTCTAGTCCTTTTATTCCCACAAGGTATAAACCGCTTACACTGCCTATTTAGGATGTTCTTAAACATTTCCCATTTATTATCTGTATTCTCATTTCTGAGGATATTGTCCCAGTCTACCAGATTAAGGGCATCTCTAAGCTGTTCAAACTTTGCCTTCCTAAAGTTCAATGTTTTTGTGACTCCATGACAAGTCCCCCTAGTGAAAGACAGGTGAAACTGCACAATATTGTGGTCGCTATTTCCTAAATGCCCAACCACCTGCAGATTTGTTATTCTGTCAGGTCTATTAGATAGTATTAGGTCTAAAAGTGCTGCTCCTCTGGTTGGATTCTGCACCAATTGTGAAAGATAATTTTTCTTGGTTATTAGCAGAAACCTGTTGCCTTTATGGGTTTCACAGGTTTCTGTTTCCCAGTTAATATCCGGGTAGTTAAAGTCCCCCATAACCAGGACCTCATTATGGGTTGCAGCTTCATCTATCTGCTTTAGAAGTAGACTTTCCATGCTTTCTGTTATATTTGGGGGTTTGTAACAGACCCCAATGAGAATTTTGTTACCATTTTTCCCTCCATGAATTTCAACCCATATGGACTCGACATCCTCATTCCCTTCGCTAATATCCTCCCTTAAAGTGGACTTTAGACAAGACTTTACATAGAGACAAACCCCTCCTCCTCTCCGATTTTTACGATCCTTTCTAAACAGACTGTAACCCTGTAAGTTAACTGCCCAGTCATAGCTTTCATCTAACCATGTCTCGGTTATTCCCACTATGTCAAAGTTACCTGTAGATATTTCTGCTTCTAGTTCTTCCATCTTGTTTGTCAGGCTTCTGGCGTTTGCGAGCATGCAGTTTAGAGGATTTTGTTTTGTTCCAATCTCCTCACTGTGGATTGTTTTAGAAATGTTCTTACCTCCCTTCTGAGTATGTTTTCCTGGGTCGTCTTTGTTCGAGTCTAATGTTTTTCTTCCCGTCCCCTCTTCTTCTAGTTTAACGCCCTCCTGATGAGTGTAGCGAGTCTTCTGGCGAATGTGTGTTTCCCAGGTTTGTTGAGGTGTAGTCCGTCTCTGGCGAGGAGTCCATCATACCAGTAATTCACACCGTGGTCCAGGAATCCAAATCCTTGTTGTCTGCACCATCGTCTTAGCCAGTTGTTTGCATCAAGGATCCTGTTCCATCTCCTGGTGCCATGCCCGTCTACTGGAAGGATAGAAGAAAAAACTACCTGTGCATCCAGTTCCTTTACTTTCTTCCCCAACTCTTCAAAGTCCTTGCAGATTGTCGGTAGGTCCTTCCTTGCCGTGTCATTGGTGCCAACATGTATCAGAAGAAATGGGTGGACGTCCTTGGAGCTGAAGAGCTTAGGTATCTTATCGGTCACATCCTTGATCATCGCACCTGGAAGGCAGCATACTTCTCTTGCAGTTATGTCCGGTCTGCAGATGGCTGCTTCGGTGCCTCTCAGTAGTGAGTCTCCCACCACCACCACTCTTCGTTGCTTCTTGGCTGTACTTTTTGCTGTCACTTGTTGCTGTGTGCCCTTTTCTTTTTTGCTTGCTGGTATTGCTTCATTCTTAGGTGTGCCATCTTCATCCTCTACAAAGATTTGATATCGGTTCTTCAGTTGTGTGGTTGGTGATTTCTCCATGGTCTTCTTGCTTCTTTTGGTCACATGCTTCCACTCATCTGCTTTTGGAGGTTCTCTGACACTTTTTGCACCTTCTGTGACCAGTAGAGATGCTTCTGTTCTGTCTAGAAAGTCTTCATTCTCTTTGATGAGTTTCAAAGTTGCTATTCTTTCTTCCAGACCCCGCACCTTTTCTTCTAAAAGGGCCACTAGTCTACACTTCTGACAGGTGAAATTGGAAAGTGTGATATGTTTTCAGGTATCTCCTATACTAATAGAGCCACATGCTCACCGGTTTGCCACATGATGTAGGCCTATGGACTGAACAAGAAACCACCAAAAATTTTAACCAGTCATCGTTCTCACAACACTGAGGACCAGTCATTCGAAATGACTTGTCCATGCATTTTATGCATTGGTAAAAGCACTATGATGAAAAGTGTGATATGTTTTCAGGTATCTCCTATACTAATAGAGCCACATGCTCACCGGTTTGCCACATGATGTAGGCCTATGGACTGAACAAGAAACCACCAAAAATTTTAACCAGTCATCGTTCTCACAACACTGAGGACCAGTCATTCAAAATGACTTCTCCATGCATTTTGTGCATTGGTAAAAGCACTATGATGAAAAGTGTGATATGTTTTCAGGTATCTCCTATACTAATAGAGCCACATGCTCACCGGTTTGCCACATGATGTAGGCCTATGGACTGAACAAGAAACCACCAAAAATTTTAACCAGTCATCGTTCTCACAACACTGAGGACCAGTCATTCGAAATGACTTCTCCATGCATTTTATGCATTGGTAAAAGCACTATGATGAAAAGTGTGATATGTTTTCAGGTATCTCCTATACTAATAGAGCCACATGCTCACCGGTTTGCCACATGATGTAGGCCTATGGACTGAACAAGAAACCACCAAAAATTTTAACCAGTCATCGTTCTCACAACACTGAGGACCAGTCATTCGAAATGACTTCTCCATGCATTTTATGCATTGGTAAAAGCACTATGATGAAAAGTGTGATATGTTTTCAGGTATCTCCTATACTAATAGAGCCACATGCTCACCGGTTTGCCACATGATGTAGGCCTATGGACTGAACAAGAAACCACCAAAAATTTTAACCAGTCATCGTTCTCACAACACTGAGGACCAGTCATTCGAAATGACTTCTCCATGCATTTTATGCATTGGTAAAAGCACTATGATGAAAAGTGTGATGTTTTCAGGTATCTCCTATACTAATAGAGCCACATGCTCACCAGTTTGCCACATGATGTAGGCCTATGGACTGAACAAGAAACCACCAAAAATTTTAACCAGTCATCGTTCTCACAACACTGAGGACCAAGTCATTCGAAATGACTTCTCCATGCATTTTATGCATTGGTAAAAGCACTATGATGAAAAGTGTGATATGTTTTCAGGTATCTCCTATACTAATAGAGCCACATGCTCACCGGTTTGCCACATGATGTAGGCCTATGGACTGAACAAGAAACCACCAAAAATTTTAACCAGTCATCGTTCTCACAACACTGAGGACCAGTCATTCGAAATGACTTCTCCATGCATATTATGCATTGGTAAAAGCACTATGATGAAAAGTGTGATATGTTTTCAGGTATCTCCTATACTAATAGTACCACATGCTCACCGGTTTGCCACATGATGTAGGCCTATGGACTGAACAAGAAACCACCAAAAATTTTAACCAGTCATCGTTCTCACAACACTGAGGACCAGTCATTCGAAATGACTTCTCCATGCATTTTATGCATTGGTAAAAGCACTATGATGAAAAGTGTGATATGTTTTCAGGTATCTCCTATACTAATAGAGCCACATGCTCACCGGTTTGCCACATGATGTAGGCCTATGGACTGAACAAGAAACCACCAAAATTTTAACCAGTCATCGTTCTCACAACACTGAGGACCAGTCATTCGAAATGACTTCTCCATGCATTTTATGCATTGGTAAAAGCACTATGATGAAAAATGTGATATGTTTTCAGGTATCTCCTATACTAATAGAGCCACATGCTCACCGGTTTGCCACATGATGTAGGCCTATGGACTGAACAAGAAACCACCAAAAATTTTAACCAGTCATCGTTCTCACAACACTGAGGACCAGTCATTCGAAATGACTTCTCCATGCATTTTATGCATTGGTAAAAGCACTATGATGAAAAGTGTGATATGTTTTCAGGTATCTCCTATACTAATAGAGCCACATGCTCACCGGTTTGCCACATGATGTAGGCCTATGGACTGAACAAGAAACCACCAAAAATTTTAACCAGTCATCGTTCTCACAACACTGAGGACCAGTCATTCGAAATGACTTCTCCATGCATTTTATGCATTGGTAAAAGCACTATGATGAAAAGTGTGATATGTTTTCAGGTATCTCCTATACTAATAGAGCCACATGCTCACCGGTTTGCCACATGATGTAGGCCCATGGACTGAACAAGAAACCACCAAAAATTTTAACCAGTCATCGTTCTCACAACACTGAGGACCAGTCATTCGAAATGACTTCTCCATGCATTTTATGCATTGGTAAAAGCACTATGATGAAAAGTGTGATATGTTTTCAGGTATCTCCTATACTAATAGAGTCACATGCTCACCGGTTTGCCACATGATGTAGGCCCATGGACTGAACAAGAAACCACCAAAAATTTTAACCAGTCATCGTTCTCACAACACTGAGGACCAGTCATTCGAATTGACTTCTCCATGCATTTTATGCATTGGTAAAAGCACTATGATGAAAAGTGTGATATGTTTTCAGGTATCTCCTATACTAATAGAGCCACATGCTCACCGGTTTGCCACATGATGTAGGCCTATGGACTGAACAAGAAACCACCAAAATTTTAACCAGTCATCGTTCTCACAACACTGAGGACCAGTCATTCGAAATGACTTCTCCATGCATTTTATGCATTGGTAAAAGCACTATGATGAAAAGTGTGATATGTTTTCAGGTATCTCCTATACTAATAGAGCCACATGCTCACTGGTTTGCCACATGATGTAGGCCTATGGACTGAACAAGAAACCACCAAAAATTTTAACCAGTCATCGTTCTCAAAACACTGAGGACCAGTCATTCGAAATGACTTCTCCATGCATTTTATGCATTGGTAAAAGCACTATGATGAAAAGTGTGATATGTTTTCAGGTATCTCCTATACTAATAGAGCCACATGCTCACCGGTTTGCCACATGATGTAGGCCCATGGACTGAACAAGAAACCACCAAAAATTTTAACCAGTCATCGTTCTCACAACACTGAGGACCAGTCATTCGAAATGACTTCTCCATGCATTTTCTGCATTGGTAAAAGCACTATGATGAAAAGTGTGATATGTTTTCAGATATCTCCTATACTAATAGAGCCACATGCTCACCGGTTTGCCACATGATGTAGGCCTATGGACTGAACAAGAAACCACCAAAAATTTTAACCAGTCATCGTTCTCACAACACTGAGGACCAGTCATTCGAAATGACTTCTCCATGCATTTTATGCATTGGTAAAAGCACTATGATGAAAAGTGTGATATGTTTTCAGGTATCTCCTATACTAATAGAGCCACATGCTCACCGATTTGCCACATGATGTAGGCCTATGGACTGAACAAGAAACCACCAAAAATTTTAACCAGTCATCGTTCTCACAACACTGAGGACCAGTCATTCGAAATGACTTCTCCATGCATTTTATGCATTGGTAAAAGCACTATGATGAAAAGTGTGATATGTTTTCAGGTATCTCCTATACTAATAGAGCCACATGCTCACCGGTTTGCCACATGATGTAGGCCCATGGACTGAACAAGAAACCACCAAAAATTTTAACCAGTCATCGTTCTCACAACACTGAGGACCAGTCATTCGAAATGACTTCTCCATGCATTTTATGCATTGGTAAAAGCACTATGATGAAAAGTGTGATATGTTTTCAGGTATCTCCTATACTAATAGAGCCACATGCTCACCGGTTTGCCACATGATGTAGGCCTATGGACTGAACAAGAAACCACCAAAAATTTTAACCAGTCATCGTTCTCACAACACTGAGGACCAGTCATTCGAAATGACTTCTCCATGCATTTTATGCATTGGTAAAAGCACTATGATGAAAAGTGTGATATGTTTTCAGGTATCTCCTATACTAATAGAGCCACATGCTCACCGGTTTGCCACATGATGTAGGCCTATGGACTGAACAAGAAACCACCAAAAATTTTAACCAGTCATCGTTCTCACAACACTGAGGACCAGTCATTCGAAATGACTTCTCCATGCATTTTATGCATTGGTAAAAGCACTATGATGAAAAGTGTGATATGTTTTCAGGTATCTCCTATACTAATAGAGCCACATGCTCACCGGTTTGCCACATGATGTAGGCCCATGGACTGAACAAGAAACCACCAAAAATTTTAACCAGTCATCGTTCTCACAACACTGAGGACCAGTCATTCGAAATGACTTCTCCATGCATTTTATGCATTGGTAAAAGCACTATGATGAAAAGTGTGATATGTTTTCAGGTATCTCCTATACTAATAGAGCCACATGCTCACCGGTTTGCCACATGATGTAGGCCTATGGACTGAACAAGAAACCACCAAAAAATTTAACCAGTCATCGTTCTCACAACACTGAGGACCAGTCATTCGAAATGACTTCTCCATGCATTTTATGCATTGGTAAAAGCACTATGATGAAAAGTGTGATATGTTTTCAGGTATCTCCTATACTAATAGAGCCACATGCTCACCGGTTTGCCACATGATGTAGGCCTATGGACTGAACAAGAAACCACCAAAAATTTTAACCAGTCATCGTTCTCACAACACTGAGGACCAGTCATTCGAAATGACTTCTCCATGCATTTTATGCATTGGTAAAAGCACTATGATGAAAAGTGTGATATGTTTTCAGGTATCTCCTATACTAATAGAGCCACATGCTCACCGGTTTGCCACATGATGTAGGCCCATGGACTGAACAAGAAACCACCAAAAATTTTAACCAGTCATCGTTCTCACAACACTGAGGACCAGTCATTCGAAATGACTTCTCCATGCATTTTCTGCATTGGTAAAAGCACTATGATGAAAAGTGTGATATGTTTTCAGGTATCTCCTATACTAATAGAGCCACATGCTCACCGGTTTGCCACATGATGTAGGCCTATGGACTGAACAAGAAACCACCAAAAAATTTAACCAGTCATCGTTCTCACAACACTGAGGACCAGTCATTCGAAATGACTTCTCCATGCATTTTATGCATTGGTAAAAGCACTATGATGAAAAGTGTGATATGTTTTCAGGTATCTCCTATACTAATAGAGCCACATGCTCACCGGTTTGCCACATGATGTAGGCCTATGGACTGAACAAGAAACCACCAAAAATTTTAACCAGTCATCGTTCTCACAACACTGAGGACCAGTCATTCGAAATGACTTCTCCATGCATTTTATGCATTGGTAAAAGCACTATGATGAAAAGTGTGATATGTTTTCAGGTATCTCCTATACTAATAGAGCCACATGCTCACCGGTTTGCCACATGATGTAGGCCAATGGACTGAACAAGAAACCACCAAAAATTTTAACCAGTCATCGTTCTCACAACACTGAGGACCAGTCATTCGAAATGACTTCTCCATGCATTTTATGCATTGGTAAAAGCACTATGATGAAAAGTGTGATATGTTTTCAGGTATCTCCTATACTAATAGAGCCACATGCTCACCGGTTTGCCACATGATGTAGGCCTATGGACTGAACAAGAAACCACCAAAAATTTTAACCAGTCATCGTTCTCACAACACTGAGGACCAGTCATTCGAAATGACTTCTCCATGCATTTTATGCATTGGTAAAAGCACTATGATGAAAAGTGTGATATGTTTTCAGGTATCTCCTATACTAATAGAGCCACATGCTCACCGGTTTGCCACATGATGTAGGCCTATGGACTGAACAAGAAACCACCAAAAATTTTAACCAGTCATCGTTCTCACAACACTGAGGACCAGTCATTCGAAATGACTTCTCCATGCATTTTATGCATTGGTAAAAGCACTATGATGAAAAGTGTGATGTTTTCAGGTATCTCCTATACTAATAGAGCCACATGCTCACCGGTTTGCCACATGATGTAGGCCTATGGACTGAACAAGAAACCACCAAAAATTTTAACCAGTCATCGTTCTCACAACACTGAGGACCAAGTCATTCGAAATGACTTCTCCATGCATTTTATGCATTGGTAAAAGCACTATGATGAAAAGTGTGATATGTTTTCAGGTATCTCCTATACTAATAGAGCCACATGCTCACCGGTTTGCCACATGATGTAGGGCTATGGACTGAACAAGAAACCACCAAAAATTTTAACCAGTCATCGTTCTCACAACACTGAGGACCAGTCATTCGAAATGACTTCTCCATGCATTTTATGCATTGGTAAAAGCACTATGATGAAAAGTGTGATATGTTTTCAGGTATCTCCTATACTAATAGTACCACATGCTCACCGGTTTGCCACATGATGTAGGCCTATGGACTGAACAAGAAACCACCAAAAATTTTAACCAGTCATCGTTCTCACAACACTGAGGACCAGTCATTCGAAATGACTTCTCCATGCATTTTATGCATTGGTAAAAGCACTATGATGAAAAGTGTGATATGTTTTCAGGTATCTCCTATACTAATAGAGCCACATGCTCACCGGTTTGCCACATGATGTAGGCCTATGGACTGAACAAGAAACCACCAAAATTTTAACCAGTCATCGTTCTCACAACACTGAGGACCAGTCATTCGAAATGACTTCTCCATGCATTTTATGCATTGGTAAAAGCACTATGATGAAAAGTGTGATATGTTTTCAGGTATCTCCTATACTAATAGAGCCACATGCTCACCGGTTTGCCACATGATGTAGGCCTATGGACTGAACAAGAAACCACCAAAAATTTTAACCAGTCATCGTTCTCACAACACTGAGGACCAGTCATTCGAAATGACTTCTCCATGCATTTTATGCATTGGTAAAAGCACTATGATGAAAAGTGTGATATGTTTTCAGGTATCTCCTATACTAATAGAGCCACATGCTCACCGGTTTGCCACATGATGTAGGCCTATGGACTGAACAAGAAACCACCAAAAATTTTAACCAGTCATCGTTCTCACAACACTGAGGACCAGTCATTCGAAATGACTTCTCCATGCATTTTATGCATTGGTAAAAGCACTATGATGAAAAGTGTGATATGTTTTCAGGTATCTCCTATACTAATAGAGCCACATGCTCACCGGTTTGCCACATGATGTAGGCCCATGGACTGAACAAGAAACCACCAAAAATTTTAACCAGTCATCGTTCTCACAACACTGAGGACCAGTCATTCGAAATGACTTCTCCATGCATTTTATGCATTGGTAAAAGCACTATGATGAAAAGTGTGATATGTTTTCAGGTATCTCCTATACTAATAGAGTCACATGCTCACCGGTTTGCCACATGATGTAGGCCCATGGACTGAACAAGAAACCACCAAAAATTTTAACCAGTCATCGTTCTCACAACACTGAGGACCAGTCATTCGAATTGACTTCTCCATGCATTTTATGCATTGGTAAAAGCACTATGATGAAAAGTGTGATATGTTTTCAGGTATCTCCTATACTAATAGAGCCACATGCTCACCGGTTTGCCACATGATGTAGGCCTATGGACTGAACAAGAAACCACCAAAATTTTAACCAGTCATCGTTCTCACAACACTGAGGACCAGTCATTCGAAATGACTTCTCCATGCATTTTATGCATTGGTAAAAGCACTATGATGAAAAGTGTGATATGTTTTCAGGTATCTCCTATACTAATAGAGCCACATGCTCACCGGTTTGCCACATGATGTAGGCCTATGGACTGAACAAGAAACCACCAAAAATTTTAACCAGTCATCGTTCTCACAACACTGAGGACCAGTCATTCGAAATGACTTCTCCATGCATTTTATGCATTGGTAAAAGCACTATGATGAAAAGTGTGATATGTTTTCAGGTATCTCCTATACTAATAGAGCCACATGCTCACCGGTTTGCCACATGATGTAGGCCCATGGACTGAACAAGAAACCACCAAAAATTTTAACCAGTCATCGTTCTCACAACACTGAGGACCAGTCATTCGAAATGACTTCTCCATGCATTTTCTGCATTGGTAAAAGCACTATGATGAAAAGTGTGATATGTTTTCAGATATCTCCTATACTAATAGAGCCACATGCTCACCGGTTTGCCACATGATGTAGGCCTATGGACTGAACAAGAAACCACCAAAAATTTTAACCAGTCATCGTTCTCACAACACTGAGGACCAGTCATTCGAAATGACTTCTCCATGCATTTTATGCATTGGTAAAAGCACTATGATGAAAAGTGTGATATGTTTTCAGGTATCTCCTATACTAATAGAGCCACATGCTCACCGGTTTGCCACATGATGTAGGCCTATGGACTGAACAAGAAACCACCAAAAATTTTAACCAGTCATCGTTCTCACAACACTGAGGACCAGTCATTCGAAATGACTTCTCCATGCATTTTATGCATTGGTAAAAGCACTATGATGAAAAGTGTGATATGTTTTCAGGTATCTCCTATACTAATAGAGCCACATGCTCACCGGTTTGCCACATGATGTAGGCCCATGGACTGAACAAGAAACCACCAAAAATTTTAACCAGTCATCGTTCTCACAACACTGAGGACCAGTCATTCGAAATGATTTCTCCATGCATTTTATGCATTGGTAAAAGCACTATGATGAAAAGTGTGATATGTTTTCAGGTATCTCCTATACTAATAGAGCCACATGCTCACCGGTTTGCCACATGATGTAGGCCTATGGACTGAACAAGAAACCACCAAAAATTTTAACCAGTCATCGTTCTCACAACACTGAGGACCAGTCATTCGAAATGACTTCTCCATGCATTTTATGCATTGGTAAAAGCACTATGATGAAAAGTGTGATATGTTTTCAGGTATCTCCTATACTAATAGAGCCACATGCTCACCGGTTTGCCACATGATGTAGGCCTATGGACTGAACAAGAAACCACCAAAAATTTTAACCAGTCATCGTTCTCACAACACTGAGGACCAGTCATTCGAAATGACTTCTCCATGCATTTTATGCATTGGTAAAAGCACTATGATGAAAAGTGTGATATGTTTTCAGGTATCTCCTATACTAATAGAGCCACATGCTCACCGGTTTGCCACATGATGTAGGCCTATGGACTGAACAAGAAACCACCAAAAATTTTAACCAGTCATCGTTCTCACAACACTGAGGACCAGTCATTCGAAATGACTTCTCCATGCATTTTATGCATTGGTAAAAGCACTATGATGAAAAGTGTGATATGTTTTCAGGTATCTCCTATACTAATAGAGCCACATGCTCACCGGTTTGCCACATGATGTAGGCCCATGGACTGAACAAGAAACCACCAAAAATTTTAACCAGTCATGGTTCTCACAACACTGAGGACCAGTCATTCGAAATGACTTCTCCATGCATTTTATGCATTGGTAAAAGCACTATGATGAAAAGTGTGATATGTTTTCAGGTATCTCCTATACTAATAGAGTCACATGCTCACCGGTTTGCCACATGATGTAGGCCCATGGACTGAACAAGAAACCACCAAAAATTTTAACCAGTCATCGTTCTCACAACACTGAGGACCAGTCATTCGAATTGACTTCTCCATGCATTTTATGCATTGGTGAAAGCACTATGATGAAAAGTGTGATATGTTTTCAGGTATCTCCTATACTAATAGAGCCACATGCTCACCGGTTTGCCACATGATGTAGGCCTATGGACTGAACAAGAAACCACCAAAATTTTAACCAGTCATCGTTCTCACAACACTGAGGACCAGTCATTCGAAATGACTTCTCCATGCATTTTATGCATTGGTAAAAGCACTATGATGAAAAGTGTGATATGTTTTCAGGTATCTCCTATACTAATAGAGCCACATGCTCACCGGTTTGCCACATGATGTAGGCCTATGGACTGAACAAGAAACCACCAAAAATTTTAACCAGTCATCGTTCTCACAACACTGAGGACCAGTCATTCGAAATGACTTCTCCATGCATTTTATGCATTGGTAAAAGCACTATGATGAAAAGTGTGATATGTTTTCAGGTATCTCCTATACTAATAGAGCCACATGCTCACCGGTTTGCCACATGATGTAGGCCCATGGACTGAACAAGAAACCACCAAAAATTTTAACCAGTCATCGTTCTCACAACACTGAGGACCAGTCATTCGAAATGACTTCTCCATGCATTTTCTGCATTGGTAAAAGCACTATGATGAAAAGTGTGATATGTTTTCAGATATCTCCTATACTAATAGAGCCACATGCTCACCGGTTTGCCACATGATGTAGGCCTATGGACTGATCAAGAAACCACCAAAAATTTTAACCAGTCATCGTTCTCACAACACTGAGTTCCAGTCATTCGAAATGACTTCTCCATGCATTTTATGCATTGGTAAAAGCACTATGATGAAAAGTGTGATATGTTTTCAGGTATCTCCTATACTAATAGAGCCACATGCTCACCGGTTTGCCACATGATGTAGGCCTATGGACTGAACAAGAAACCACCAAAAATTTTAACCAGTCATCGTTCTCACAACACTGAGGACCAGTCATTCGAAATGACTTCTCCATGCATTTTATGCATTGGTAAAAGCACTATGATGAAAAGTGTGATATGTTTTCAGGTATCTCCTATACTAATAGAGCCACATGCTCACCGGTTTGCCACATGATGTAGGCCCATGGACTGAACAAGAAACCACCAAAAATTTTAACCAGTCATCGTTCTCACAACACTGAGGACCAGTCATTCGAAATGACTTCTCCATGCATTTTATGCATTGGTAAAAGCACTATGATGAAAAGTGTGATATGTTTTCAGGTATCTCCTATACTAATAGAGCCACATGCTCACCGGTTTGCCACATGATGTAGGCCTATGGACTGAACAAGAAACCACCAAAAATTTTAACCAGTCATCGTTCTCACAACACTGAGGACCAGTCATTCGAAATGACTTCTCCATGCATTTTATGCATTGGTAAAAGCACTATGATGAAAAGTGTGATATGTTTTCAGGTATCTCCTATACTAATAGAGCCACATGCTCACCGGTTTGCCACATGATGTAGGCCTATGGACTGAACAAGAAACCACCAAAAATTTTAACCAGTCATCGTTCTCACAACACTGAGGACCAGTCATTCGAAATGACTTCTCCATGCATTTTATGCATTGGTAAAAGCACTATGATGAAAAGTGTGATATGTTTTCAGGTATCTCCTATACTAATAGAGCCACATGCTCACCGGTTTGCCACATGATGTAGGCCTATGGACTGAACAAGAAACCACCAAAAATTTTAACCAGTCATCGTTCTCACAACACTGAGGACCAGTCATTCGAAATGACTTCTCCATGCATTTTATGCATTGGTAAAAGCACTATGATGAAAAGTGTGATATGTTTTCAGGTATCTCCTATACTAATAGAGCCACATGCTCACCGGTTTGCCACATGATGTAGGCCCATGGACTGAACAAGAAACCACCAAAAATTTTAACCAGTCATCGTTCTCACAACACTGAGGACCAGTCATTCGAAATGACTTCTCCATGCACTTTCTGCATTGGTAAAAGCACTATGATGAAAAGTGTGATATGTTTTCAGATATCTCCTATACTAATAGAGCCACATGCTCACCGGTTTGCCACATGATGTAGGCCTATGGACTGAACAAGAAACCACCAAAAATTTTAACCAGTCATCGTTCTCACAACACTGAGGACCAGTCATTCGAAATGACTTCTCCATGCATTTTATGCATTGGTAAAAGCACTATGATGAAAAGTGTGATATGTTTTCAGGTATCTCCTATACTAATAGAGCCACATGCTCACCGGTTTGCCACATGATGTAGGCCTATGGACTGAACAAGAAACCACCAAAAATTTTAACCAGTCATCGTTCTCACAACACTGAGGACCAGTCATTCGAAATGACTTCTCCATGCATTTTATGCATTGGTAAAAGCACTATGATGAAAAGTGTGATATGTTTTCAGGTATCTCCTATACTAATAGAGCCACATGCTCACCGGTTTGCCACATGATGTAGGCCCATGGACTGAACAAGAAACCACCAAAAATTTTAACCAGTCATCGTTCTCACAACACTGAGGACCAGTCATTCGAAATGACTTCTCCATGCATTTTATGCATTGGTAAAAGCACTATGATGAAAAGTGTGATATGTTTTCAGGTATCTCCTATACTAATAGAGCCACATGCTCACCGGTTTGCCACATGATGTAGGCCTATGGACTGAACAAGAAACCACCAAAAATTTTAACCAGTCATCGTTCTCACAACACTGAGGACCAGTCATTCGAAATGACTTCTCCATGCATTTTATGCATTGGTAAAAGCACTATGATGAAAAGTGTGATATGTTTTCAGGTATCTCCTATACTAATAGAGCCACATGCTCACCGGTTTGCCACATGATGTAGGCCTATGGACTGAACAAGAAACCACCAAAAATTTTAACCAGTCATCGTTCTCACAACACTGAGGACCAGTCATTCGAAATGACTTCTCCATGCATTTTATGCATTGGTAAAAGCACTATGATGAAAAGTGTGATATGTTTTCAGGTATCTCCTATACTAATAGAGCCACATGCTCACCGGTTTGCCACATGATGTAGGCCCATGGACTGAACAAGAAACCACCAAAAATTTTAACCAGTCATCGTTCTCACAACACTGAGGACCAGTCATTCGAAATGACTTCTCCATGCATTTTCTGCATTGGTAAAAGCACTATGATGAAAAGTGTGATATGTTTTCAGGTATCTCCTATACTAATAGAGCCACATGCTCACCGGTTTGCCACATGATGTAGGCCTATGGACTGAACAAGAAACCACCAAAAATTTTAACCAGTCATCGTTCTCACAACACTGAGGACCAGTCATTCGAAATGACTTCTCCATGCATTTTATGCATTGGTAAAAGCACTATGATGAAAAGTGTGATATGTTTTCAGGTATCTCCTATACTAATAGAGCCACATGCTCACCGGTTTGCCACATGATGTAGGCCTATGGACTGAACAAGAAACCACCAAAAATGTTAACCAGTCATCGTTCTCACAACACTGAGGACCAGTCATTCGAAATGACTTCTCCATGCATTTTATGCATTGGTAAAAGCACTATGATGAAAAGTGTGATATGTTTTCAGGTATCTCCTATACTAATAGAGCCACATGCTCACCGGTTTGCCACATGATGTAGGCCTATGGACTGAACAAGAAACCACCAAAAATTTTAACCAGTCATCGTTCTCACAACACTGAGGACCAGTCATTCGAAATGACTTCTCCATGCATTTTATGCATTGGTAAAAGCACTATGATGAAAAGTGTGATATGTTTTCAGGTATCTCCTATACTAATAGAGCCACATGCTCACCGGTTTGCCACATGATGTAGGCCTATGGACTGAACAAGAAACCACCAAAAATTTTAACCAGTCATCGTTCTCACAACACTGAGGACCAGTCATTCGAAATGACTTCTCCATGCATTTTATGCATTGGTAAAAGCACTATGATGAAAAGTGTGATATGTTTTCAGGTATCTCCTATACTAATAGAGCCACATGCTCACCGGTTTGCCACATGATGTAGGCCAATGGACTGAACAAGAAACCACCAAAAATTTTAACCAGTCATCGTTCTCACAACACTGAGGACCAGTCATTCGAAATGACTTCTCCATGCATTTTCTGCATTGGTAAAAGCACTATGATGAAAAGTGTGATATGTTTTCAGGTATCTCCTATACTAATAGAGCCACATGCTCACCGGTTTGCCACATGATGTAGGCCTATGGACTGAACAAGAAACCACCAAAAATTTTAACCAGTCATCGTTCTCACAACACTGAGGACCAGTCATTCGAAATGACTTCTCCATGCATTTTATGCATTGGTAAAAGCACTATGATGAAAAGTGTGATATGTTTTCAGGTATCTCCTATACTAATAGAGCCACATGCTCACCGGTTTGCCACATGATGTAGGCCTATGGACTGAACAAGAAACCACCAAAAATTTTAACCAGTCATCGTTCTCACAACACTGAGGACCAGTCATTCGAAAAGACTTCTCCATGCATTTTATGCATTGGTAAAAGCACTATGATGAAAAGTGTGATATGTTTTCAGGTATCTCCTATACTAATAGAGCCACATGCTCACCGGTTTGCCACATGATGTAGGCCTATGGACTGAACAAGAAACCACCAAAAATTTTAACCAGTCATCGTTCTCACAACACTGAGGACCAGTCATTCGAAATGACTTCTCCATGCATTTTATGCATTGGTAAAAGCACTATGATGAAAAGTGTGATATGTTTTCAGGTATCTCCTATACTAATAGAGCCACATGCTCACCGGTTTGCCACATGATGTAGGCCTATGGACTGAACAAGAAACCACCAAAAATTTTAACCAGTCATCGTTCTCACAACACTGAGGACCAGTCATTCGAAATGACTTCTCCATGCATTTTATGCATTGGTAAAAGCACTATGATGAAAAGTGTGATATGTTTTCAGGTATCTCCTATACTAATAGAGCCACATGCTCACCGGTTTGCCACATGATGTAGGCCAATGGACTGAACAAGAAACCACCAAAAATTTTAACCAGTCATCGTTCTCACAACACTGAGGACCAGTCATTCGAAATGACTTCTCCATGCATTTTATGCATTGGTAAAAGCACTATGATGAAAAGTGTGATATGTTTTCAGGTATCTCCTATACTAATAGAGCCACATGCTCACCGGTTTGCCACATGATGTAGGCCTATGGACTGAACAAGAAACCACCAAAAATTTTAACCAGTCATCGTTCTCACAACACTGAGGACCAGTCATTCGAAATGACTTCTCCATGCATTTTATGCATTGGTAAAAGCACTATGATGAAAAGTGTGATATGTTTTCAGGTATCTCCTATACTAATAGAGCCACATGCTCACCGGTTTGCCACATGATGTAGGCCTATGGACTGAACAAGAAACCACCAAAAATTTTAACCAGTCATCGTTCTCACAACACTGAGGACCAGTCATTTGAAATGACTTCTCCATGCATTTTATGCATTGGTAAATGCACTATGATGAAAAGTGTGATATGTTTTCAGGTATCTCCTATACTAATAGAGCCACATGCTCACCGGTTTGCCACATGATGTAGGCCTATGGACTGAACAAGAAACCACCAAAAATTTTAACCAGTCATCGTTCTCACAACACTGAGGACCAGTCATTCGAAATGACTTCTCCATGCATTTTATGCATTGGTAAAAGCACTATGATGAAAAGTGTGATATGTTTTCAGGTATCTCCTATACTAATAGAGCCACATGCTCACCGGTTTGCCACATGATGTAGGCCTATGGACTGAACAAGAAACCACCAAAAATTTTAACCAGTCATCGTTCTCACAACACTGAGGACCAGTCATTCGAAATGACTTCTCCATGCATTTTATGCATTGGTAAAAGCACTATGATGAAAAGTGTGATATGTTTTCAGGTATCTCCTATACTAATAGAGCCACATGCTCACCGGTTTGCCACATAATGTAGGCCTATGGACTGAACAAGAAACCACCAAAAGTTTTAACCAGTCATCGTTCTCACAACACTGAGGACCAGTCATTCGAAATGACTTCTCCATGCATTTTATGCATTGGTAAAAGCACTATGATGAAAAGTGTGATATGTTTTCAGGTATCTCCTATACTAATAGAGCCACATGCTCACCGGTTTGCCACATGATGTAGGCCTATGGACTGAACAAGAAACCACCAAAAATTTTAACCAGTCATCGTTCTCACAACACTGAGGACCAGTCATTCGAAATGACTTCTCCATGCATTTTATGCATTGGTAAAAGCACTATGATGAAAAGTGTGATATGTTTTCAGGTATCTCCTATACTAATAGAGCCACATGCTCACCGGTTTGCCACATGATGTAGGCCTATGGACTGAACAAGAAACCACCAAAAATTTTAACCAGTCATCGTTCTCACAACACTGAGGACCAGTCATTCGAAATGACTTCTCCATGCATTTTATGCATTGGTAAAAGCACTATGATGAAAAGTGTGATATGTTTTCAGGTATCTCCTATACTAATAGAGCCACATGCTCACCGGTTTGCCACATGATGTAGGCCTATGGACTGAACAAGAAACCACCAAAAATTTTAACCAGTCATCGTTCTCACAACACTGAGGACCAGTCATTCGAAATGACTTCTCCATGCATTTTATGCATTGGTAAAAGCACTATGATGAAAAGTGTGATATGTTTTCAGGTATCTCCTATACTAATAGAGCCACATGCTCACCGGTTTGCCACATGATGTAGGCCTATGGACTGAACAAGAAACCACCAAAAATTTTAACCAGTCATCGTTCTCACAACACTGAGGACCAGTCATTCGAAATGACTTCTCCATGCATTTTATGCATTGGTAAATGCACTATGATGAAAAGTGTGATATGTTTTCAGGTATCTCCTATACTAATAGAGCCACATGCTCACCGGGTTGCCACATGATGTAGGCCTATGGACTGAACAAGAAACCACCAAAAATTTTAACCAGTCATCGTTCTCACAACACTGAGGACCAGTCATTCGAAATGACTTCACCATGCATTTTATGCATTGGTAAAAGCACTATGATGAAAAGTGTGATATGTTTTCAGGTATCTCCTATACTAATAGAGCCACATGCTCACCAGTTTGCCACATGATGTAGGCCTATGGACTGAACAAGAAACCACCAAAAATTTTAACCAGTCATCGTTCTCACAACACTGAGGACCAGTCATTCGAAATGACTTCTCCATGAATTTTATGCATTGGTAAAAGCACTATGATGAAAAGTGTGATATGTTTTCAGGTATCTCCTATACTAATAGAGCCACATGCTCACCGGTTTGCCACATGATGTAGGCCTATGGACTGAACAAGAAACCACCAAAAATTTTAACCAGTCATCGTTCTCACAACACTGAGGACCAGTCATTCGAAATGACTTCTCCATGCATTTTATGCATTGGTAAAAGCACTATGATGAAAAGTGTGATATGTTTTCAGGTATCTCCTATACTAATAGAGCCACATGCTCACCGGTTTGCCACATGATGTAGGCCTATGGACTGAACAAGAAACCACCAAAAATTTTAACCAGTCATCGTTCTCACAACACTGAGGACCAGTCATTCGAAATGACTTCTCCATGCATTTTATGCATTGGTAAAAGCACTATGATGAAAAGTGTGATATGTTTTCAGGTATCTCCTATACTAATAGAGCCACATGCTCACCGGTTTGCCACATGATGTAGGACTATGGACTGAACAAGAAACCACCAAAAATTTTAACCAGTCATCGTACTCACAACACTGAGGACCAGTCATTCGAAATGACTTCTCCATGCATTTTATGCATTGGTAAAAGCACTATGATGAAAAGTGTGATATGTTTTCAGGTATCTCCTATACTAATAGAGCCACATGCTCACCGGTTTGCCACATGATGTAGGCCTATGGACTGAACAAGAAACCACCAAAAATTTTAACCAGTCATCGTTCTCACAACACTGAGGACCAGTCATTCGAAATGACTTCTCCATGCATTTTATGCATTGGTAAAAGCACTATGATGAAAAGTGTGATATGTTTTCAGGTATCTCCTATACTAATAGAGCCACATGCTCACCGGTTTGCCACATGATGTAGGCCTATGGACTGAACAAGAAACCACCAAAAATTTTAACCAGTCATCGTTCTCACAACACTGAGGACCAGTCATTCGAAATGACTTCTCCATGCATTTTATGCATTGGTAAAAGCACTATGATGAAAAGTGTGATATGTTTTCAGGTATCTCCTATACTAATAGAGCCACATGCTCACCGGTTTGCCACATGATGTAGGCCTATGGACTGAACAAGAAACCACCAAAAATTTTAACCAGTCATCGTTCTCACAACACTGAGGACCAGTCATTCGAAATGACTTCTCCATGCATTTTATGCATTGGTAAAAGCACTATGATGAAAAGTGTGATATGTTTTCAGGTATCTCCTATACTAATAGAGCCACATGCTCACCGGTTTGCCACATGATGTAGGCCAATGGACTGAACAAGAAACCACCAAAAATTTTAACCAGTCATCGTTCTCACAACACTGAGGACCAGTCATTCGAAATGACTTCTCCATGCATTTTATGCATTGGTAAAAGCACTATGATGAAAAGTGTGATATGTTTTCAGGTATCTCCTATACTAATAGAGCCACATGCTCACCGGTTTGCCACATGATGTAGGCCTATGGACTGAACAAGAAACCACCAAAAATTTTAACCAGTCATCGTTCTCACAACACTGAGGACCAGTCATTCGAAATGACTTCTCCATGCATTTTCTGCATTGGTAAAAGCACTATGATGAAAAGTGTGATATGTTTTCAGGTATCTCCTATACTAATAGAGCCACATGCTCACCGGTTTGCCACATGATGTAGGCCTATGGACTGAACAAGAAACCACCAAAAATTTTAACCAGTCATCGTTCTCACAACACTGAGGACCAGTCATTCGAAATGACTTCTCCATGCATTTTATGCATTGGTAAAAGCACTATGATGAAAAGTGTGATGTTTTCAGGTATCTCCTATACTAATAGAGCCACATGCTCACCGGTTTGCCACATGATGTAGGCCTATGGACTGAACAAGAAACCACCAAAAATTTTAACCAGTCATCGTTCTCACAACACTGAGGACCAAGTCATTCGAAATGACTTCTCCATGCATTTTATGCATTGGTAAAAGCACTATGATGAAAAGTGTGATATGTTTTCAGGTATCTCCTATACTAATAGAGCCACATGCTCACCGGTTTGCCACATGATGTAGGGCTATGGACTGAACAAGAAACCACCAAAAATTTTAACCAGTCATCGTTCTCACAACACTGAGGACCAGTCATTCGAAATGACTTCTCCATGCATTTTATGCATTGGTAAAAGCACTATGATGAAAAGTGTGATATGTTTTCAGGTATCTCCTATACTAATAGAGCCACATGCTCACCGGTTTGCCACATGATGTAGGGCTATGGACTGAACAAGAAACCACCAAAAATTTTAACCAGTCATCGTTCTCACAACACTGAGGACCAGTCATTCGAAATGACTTCTCCATGCATTTTATGCATTGGTAAAAGCACTATGATGAAAAGTGTGATATGTTTTCAGGTATCTCCTATACTAATAGTACCACATGCTCACCGGTTTGCCACATGATGTAGGCCTATGGACTGAACAAGAAACCACCAAAAATTTTAACCAGTCATCGTTCTCACAACACTGAGGACCAGTCATTCGAAATGACTTCTCCATGCATTTTATGCATTGGTAAAAGCACTATGATGAAAAGTGTGATATGTTTTCAGGTATCTCCTATACTAATAGAGCCACATGCTCACCGGTTTGCCACATGATGTAGGCCTATGGACTGAACAAGAAACCACCAAAATTTTAACCAGTCATCGTTCTCACAACACTGAGGACCAGTCATTCGAAATGACTTCTCCATGCATTTTATGCATTGGTAAAAGCACTATGATGAAAAGTGTGATATGTTTTCAGGTATCTCCTATACTAATAGAGCCACATGCTCACCGGTTTGCCACATGATGTAGGCCTATGGACTGAACAAGAAACCACCAAAAATTTTAACCAGTCATCGTTCTCACAACACTGAGGACCAGTCATTCGAAATGACTTCTCCATGCATTTTATGCATTGGTAAAAGCACTATGATGAAAAGTGTGATATGTTTTCAGGTATCTCCTATACTAATAGAGCCACATGCTCACCGGTTTGCCACATGATGTAGGCCTATGGACTGAACAAGAAACCACCAAAAATTTTAACCAGTCATCGTTCTCACAACACTGAGGACCAGTCATTCGAAATGACTTCTCCATGCATTTTATGCATTGGTAAAAGCACTATGATGAAAAGTGTGATATGTTTTCAGGTATCTCCTATACTAATAGAGCCACATGCTCACCGGTTTGCCACATGATGTAGGGCCCATGGACTGAACAAGAAACCACCAAAAATTTTAACCAGTCATCGTTCTCACAACACTGAGGACCAGTCATTCGAAATGACTTCTCCATGCATTTTATGCATTGGTAAAAGCACTATGATGAAAAGTGTGATATGTTTTCAGGTATCTCCTATACTAATAGAGTCACATGCTCACCGGTTTGCCACATGATGTAGGCCCATGGACTGAACAAGAAACCACCAAAAATTTTAACCAGTCATCGTTCTCACAACACTGAGGACCAGTCATTCAAATTGACTTCTCCATGCATTTTATGCATTGGTAAAAGCACTATGATGAAAAGTGTGATATGTTTTCAGGTATCTCCTATACTAATAGAGCCACATGCTCACCGGTTTGCCACATGATGTAGGCCTATGGACTGAACAAGAAACCACCAAAATTTTAACCAGTCATCGTTCTCACAACACTGAGGACCAGTCATTCGAAATGACTTCTCCATGCATTTTATGCATTGGTAAAAGCACTATGATGAAAAGTGTGATATGTTTTCAGGTATCTCCTATACTAATAGAGCCACATGCTCACCGGTTTGCCACATGATGTAGGCCTATGGACTGAACAAGAAACCACCAAAAATTTTAACCAGTCATCGTTCTCACAACACTGAGGACCAGTCATTCGAAATGACTTCTCCATGCATTTTATGCATTGGTAAAAGCACTATGATGAAAAGTGTGATATGTTTTCAGGTATCTCCTATACTAATAGAGCCACATGCTCACCGGTTTGCCACATGATGTAGGCCCATGGACTGAACAAGAAACCACCAAAAATTTTAACCAGTCATCGTTCTCACAACACTGAGGACCAGTCATTCGAAATGACTTCTCCATGCATTTTCTGCATTGGTAAAAGCACTATGATGAAAAGTGTGATATGTTTTCAGATATCTCCTATACTAATAGAGCCACATGCTCACCGGTTTGCCACATGATGTAGGCCTATGGACTGAACAAGAAACCACCAAAAATTTTAACCAGTCATCGTTCTCACAACACTGAGGACCAGTCATTCGAAATGACTTCTCCATGCATTTTATGCATTGGTAAAAGCACTATGATGAAAAGTGTGATATGTTTTCAGGTATCTCCTATACTAATAGAGCCACATGCTCACCGGTTTGCCACATGATGTAGGCCTATGGACTGAACAAGAAACCACCAAAAATTTTAACCAGTCATCGTTCTCACAACACTGAGGACCAGTCATTCGAAATGACTTCTCCATGCATTTTATGCATTGGTAAAAGCACTATGATGAAAAGTGTGATATGTTTTCAGGTATCTCCTATACTAATAGAGCCACATGCTCACCGGTTTGCCACATGATGTAGGCCCATGGACTGAACAAGAAACCACCAAAAATTTTAACCAGTCATCGTTCTCACAACACTGAGGACCAGTCATTCGAAATGACTTCTCCATGCATTTTATGCATTGGTAAAAGCACTATGATGAAAAGTGTGATATGTTTTCAGGTATCTCCTATACTAATAGAGTCACATGCTCACCGGTTTGCCACATGATGTAGGCCCATGGACTGAACAAGAAACCACCAAAAATTTTAACCAGTCATCGTTCTCACAACACTGAGGACCAGTCATTCGAAATGACTTCTCCATGCATTTTATGCATTGGTAAAAGCACTATGATGAAAAGTGTGATATGTTTTCAGGTATCTCCTATACTAATAGAGCCACATGCTCACCGGTTTGCCACATGATGTAGGGCTATGGACTGAACAAGAAACCACCAAAAATTTTAACCAGTCATCGTTCTCACAACACTGAGGACCAGTCATTCGAAATGACTTCTCCATGCATTTTATGCATTGGTAAAAGCACTATGATGAAAAGTGTGATATGTTTTCAGGTATCTCCTATACTAATAGTACCACATGCTCACCGGTTTGCCACATGATGTAGGCCTATGGACTGAACAAGAAACCACCAAAAATTTTAACCAGTCATCGTTCTCACAACACTGAGGACCAGTCATTCGAAATGACTTCTCCATGCATTTTATGCATTGGTAAAAGCACTATGATGAAAAGTGTGATATGTTTTCAGGTATCTCCTATACTAATAGAGCCACATGCTCACCGGTTTGCCACATGATGTAGGCCTATGGACTGAACAAGAAACCACCAAAATTTTAACCAGTCATCGTTCTCACAACACTGAGGACCAGTCATTCGAAATGACTTCTCCATGCATTTTATGCATTGGTAAAAGCACTATGATGAAAAGTGTGATATGTTTTCAGGTATCTCCTATACTAATAGAGCCACATGCTCACCGGTTTGCCACATGATGTAGGCCTATGGACTGAACAAGAAACCACCAAAAATTTTAACCAGTCATCGTTCTCACAACACTGAGGACCAGTCATTCGAAATGACTTCTCCATGCATTTTATGCATTGGTAAAAGCACTATGATGAAAAGTGTGATATGTTTTCAGGTATCTCCTATACTAATAGAGCCACATGCTCACCGGTTTGCCACATGATGTAGGCCTATGGACTGAACAAGAAACCACCAAAAATTTTAACCAGTCATCGTTCTCACAACACTGAGGACCAGTCATTCGAAATGACTTCTCCATGCATTTTATGCATTGGTAAAAGCACTATGATGAAAAGTGTGATATGTTTTCAGGTATCTCCTATACTAATAGAGCCACATGCTCACCGGTTTGCCACATGATGTAGGCCCATGGACTGAACAAGAAACCACCAAAAATTTTAACCAGTCATCGTTCTCACAACACTGAGGACCAGTCATTCGAAATGACTTCTCCATGCATTTTATGCATTGGTAAAAGCACTATGATGAAAAGTGTGATATGTTTTCAGGTATCTCCTATACTAATAGAGTCACATGCTCACCGGTTTGCCACATGATGTAGGCCCATGGACTGAACAAGAAACCACCAAAAATTTTAACCAGTCATCGTTCTCACAACACTGAGGACCAGTCATTCAAATTGACTTCTCCATGCATTTTATGCATTGGTAAAAGCACTATGATGAAAAGTGTGATATGTTTTCAGGTATCTCCTATACTAATAGAGCCACATGCTCACCGGTTTGCCACATGATGTAGGCCTATGGACTGAACAAGAAACCACCAAAATTTTAACCAGTCATCGTTCTCACAACACTGAGGACCAGTCATTCGAAATGACTTCTCCATGCATTTTATGCATTGGTAAAAGCACTATGATGAAAAGTGTGATATGTTTTCAGGTATCTCCTATACTAATAGAGCCACATGCTCACCGGTTTGCCACATGATGTAGGCCTATGGACTGAACAAGAAACCACCAAAAATTTTAACCAGTCATCGTTCTCACAACACTGAGGACCAGTCATTCGAAATGACTTCTCCATGCATTTTATGCATTGGTAAAAGCACTATGATGAAAAGTGTGATATGTTTTCAGGTATCTCCTATACTAATAGAGCCACATGCTCACCGGTTTGCCACATGATGTAGGCCCATGGACTGAACAAGAAACCACCAAAAATTTTAACCAGTCATCGTTCTCACAACACTGAGGACCAGTCATTCGAAATGACTTCTCCATGCATTTTCTGCATTGGTAAAAGCACTATGATGAAAAGTGTGATATGTTTTCAGATATCTCCTATACTAATAGAGCCACATGCTCACCGGTTTGCCACATGATGTAGGCCTATGGACTGAACAAGAAACCACCAAAAATTTTAACCAGTCATCGTTCTCACAACACTGAGGACCAGTCATTCGAAATGACTTCTCCATGCATTTTATGCATTGGTAAAAGCACTATGATGAAAAGTGTGATATGTTTTCAGGTATCTCCTATACTAATAGAGCCACATGCTCACCGGTTTGCCACATGATGTAGGCCTATGGACTGAACAAGAAACCACCAAAAATTTTAACCAGTCATCGTTCTCACAACACTGAGGACCAGTCATTCGAAATGACTTCTCCATGCATTTTATGCATTGGTAAAAGCACTATGATGAAAAGTGTGATATGTTTTCAGGTATCTCCTATACTAATAGAGCCACATGCTCACCGGTTTGCCACATGATGTAGGCCCATGGACTGAACAAGAAACCACCAAAAATTTTAACCAGTCATCGTTCTCACAACACTGAGGACCAGTCATTCGAAATGACTTCTCCATGCATTTTATGCATTGGTAAAAGCACTATGATGAAAAGTGTGATATGTTTTCAGGTATCTCCTATACTAATAGAGCCACATGCTCACCGGTTTGCCACATGATGTAGGCCTATGGACTGAACAAGAAACCACCAAAAATTTTAACCAGTCATCGTTCTCACAACACTGAGGACCAGTCATTCGAAATGACTTCTCCATGCATTTTATGCATTGGTAAAAGCACTATGATGAAAAGTGTGATATGTTTTCAGGTATCTCCTATACTAATAGAGCCACATGCTCACCGGTTTGCCACATGATGTAGGCCTATGGACTGAACAAGAAACCACCAAAAATTTTAACCAGTCATCGTTCTCACAACACTGAGGACCAGTCATTCGAAATGACTTCTCCATGCATTTTATGCATTGGTAAAAGCACTATGATGAAAAGTGTGATATGTTTTCAGGTATCTCCTATACTAATAGAGCCACATGCTCACCGGTTTGCCACATGATGTAGGCCTATGGACTGAACAAGAAACCACCAAAAATTTTAACCAGTCATCGTTCTCACAACACTGAGGACCAGTCATTCGAAATGACTTCTCCATGCATTTTATGCATTGGTAAAAGCACTATGATGAAAAGTGTGATATGTTTTCAGGTATCTCCTATACTAATAGAGCCACATGCTCACCGGTTTGCCACATGATGTAGGCCCATGGACTGAACAAGAAACCACCAAAAATTTTAACCAGTCATCGTTCTCACAACACTGAGGACCAGTCATTCGAAATGACTTCTCCATGCATTTTATGCATTGGTAAAAGCACTATGATGAAAAGTGTGATATGTTTTCAGGTATCTCCTATACTAATAGAGTCACATGCTCACCGGTTTGCCACATGATGTAGGCCCATGGACTGAACAAGAAACCACCAAAAATTTTAACCAGTCATCATTCTCACAACACTGAGGACCAGTCATTCGAATTGACTTCTCCATGCATTTTATGCATTGGTAAAAGCACTATGATGAAAAGTGTGATATGTTTTCAGGTATCTCCTATACTAATAGAGCCACATGCTCACCGGTTTGCCACATGATGTAGGCCTATGGACTGAACAAGAAACCACCAAAATTTTAACCAGTCATCGTTCTCACAACACTGAGGACCAGTCATTCGAAATGACTTCTCCATGCATTTTATGCATTGGTAAAAGCACTATGATGAAAAGTGTGATATGTTTTCAGGTATCTCCTATACTAATAGAGCCACATGCTCACCGGTTTGCCACATGATGTAGGCCTATGGACTGAACAAGAAACCACCAAAAATTTTAACCAGTCATCGTTCTCACAACACTGAGGACCAGTCATTCGAAATGACTTCTCCATGCATTTTATGCATTGGTAAAAGCACTATGATGAAAAGTGTGATATGTTTTCAGGTATCTCCTATACTAATAGAGCCACATGCTCACCGGTTTGCCACATGATGTAGGCCCATGGACTGAACAAGAAACCACCAAAAATTTTAACCAGTCATCGTTCTCACAACACTGAGGACCAGTCATTCGAAATGACTTCTCCATGCATTTTCTGCATTGCTAAAAGCACTATGATGAAAAGTGTGATATGTTTTCAGATATCTCCTATACTAATAGAGCCACATGCTCACCGGTTTGCCACATGATGTAGGCCTATGGACTGAACAAGAAACCACCAAAAATTTTAACCAGTCATCGTTCTCACAACACTGAGGACCAGTCATTCGAAATGACTTCTCCATGCATTTTATGCATTGGTAAAAGCACTATGATGAAAAGTGTGATATGTTTTCAGGTATCTCCTATACTAATAGAGCCACATGCTCACCGGTTTGCCACATGATGTAGGCCTATGGACTGAACAAGAAACCACCAAAAATTTTAACCAGTCATCGTTCTCACAACACTGAGGACCAGTCATTCGAAATGACTTCTCCATGCATTTTATGCATTGGTAAAAGCACTATGATGAAAAGTGTGATATGTTTTCAGGTATCTCCTATACTAATAGAGCCACATGCTCACCGGTTTGCCACATGATGTAGGCCCATGGACTGAACAAGAAACCACCAAAAATTTTAACCAGTCATCGTTCTCACAACACTGAGGACCAGTCATTCGAAATGACTTCTCCATGCATTTTATGCATTGGTAAAAGCACTATGATGAAAAGTGTGATATGTTTTCAGGTATCTCCTATACTAATAGAGCCACATGCTCACCGGTTTGCCACATGATGTAGGCCTATGGACTGAACAAGAAACCACCAAAAATTTTAACCAGTCATCGTTCTCACAACACTGAGGACCAGTCATTCGAAATGACTTCTCCATGCATTTTATGCATTGGTAAAAGCACTATGATGAAAAGTGTGATATGTTTTCAGGTATCTCCTATACTAATAGAGCCACATGCTCACCGGTTTGCCACATGATGTAGGCCTATGGACTGAACAAGAAACCACCAAAAATTTTAACCAGTCATCGTTCTCACAACACCGAGGACCAGTCATTCGAAATGACTTCTCCATGCATTTTATGCATTGGTAAAAGCACTATGATGAAAAGTGTGATATGTTTTCAGGTATCTCCTATACTAATAGAGCCACATGCTCACCGGTTTGCCACATGATGTAGGCCCATGGACTGAACAAGAAACCACCAAAAATGTTAACCAGTCATCGTTCTCACAACACTGAGGACCAGTCATTCGAAATGACTTCTCCATGCATTTTCTGCATTGGTAAAAGCACTATGATGAAAAGTGTGATATGTTTTCAGGTATCTCCTATACTAATAGAGCCACATGCTCACCGGTTTGCCACATGATGTAGGCCTATGGACTGAACAAGAAACCACCAAAAATTTTAACCAGTCATCGTTCTCACAACACTGAGGACCAGTCATTCGAAATGACTTCTCCATGCATTTTATGCATTGGTAAAAGCACTATGATGAAAAGTGTGATATGTTTTCAGGTATCTCCTATACTAATAGAGCCACATGCTCACCGGTTTGCCACATGATGTAGGCCTATGGACTGAACAAGAAACCACCAAAAATTTTAACCAGTCATCGTTCTCACAACACTGAGGACCAGTCATTCGAAATGACTTCTCCATGCATTTTATGCATTGGTAAAAGCACTATGATGAAAAGTGTGATATGTTTTCAGGTATCTCCTATACTAATAGAGCCACATGCTCACCGGTTTGCCACATGATGTAGGCCTATGGACTGAACAAGAAACCACCAAAAATTTTAACCAGTCATCGTTCTCACAACACTGAGGACCAGTCATTCGAAATGACTTCTCCATGCATTTTATGCATTGGTAAAAGCACTATGATGAAAAGTGTGATATGTTTTCAGGTATCTCCTATACTAATAGAGCCACATGCTCACCGGTTTGCCACATGATGTAGGCCTATGGACTGAACAAGAAACCACCAAAAATTTTAACCAGTCATCGTACTCACAACACTGAGGACCAGTCATTCGAAATGACTTCTCCATGCATTTTATGCATTGGTAAAAGCACTATGATGAAAAGTGTGATATGTTTTCAGGTATCTCCTATACTAATAGAGCCACATGCTCACCGGTTTGCCACATGATGTAGGCCTATGGACTGAACAAGAAACCACCAAAAATTTTAACCAGTCATCGTTCTCACAACACTGAGGACCAGTCATTCGAAAAGACTTCTCCATGCATTTTATGCATTGGTAAAAGCACTATGATGAAAAGTGTGATATGTTTTCAGGTATCTCCTATACTAATAGAGCCACATGCTCACTGGTTTGCCACATGATGTAGGCCTATGGACTGAACAAGAAACCACCAAAAATTTTAACCAGTCATCGTTCTCACAACACTGAGGACCAGTCATTCGAAATGACTTCTCTATGCATTTTATGCATTGGTAAAAGCACTATGATGAAAAGTGTGATATGTTTTCAGGTATCTCCTATACTAATAGAGCCACATGCTCACCGGTTTGCCACATGATGTAGGCCTATGGACTGAACAAGAAACCACCAAAAATTTTAACCAGTCATCGTTCTCACAACACTGAGGACCAGTCATTCGAAATGACTTCTCCATGCATTTTATGCATTGGTAAAAGCACTATGATGAAAAGTGTGATATGTTTTCAGGTATCTCCTATACTAATAGAGCCACATGCTCACCGGTTTGCCACATGATGTAGGCCAATGGACTGAACAAGAAACCACCAAAAATTTTAACCAGTCATCGTTCTCACAACACTGAGGACCAGTCATTCGAAATGACTTCTCCATGCATTTTATGCATTGGTAAAAGCACTATGATGAAAAGTGTGATATGTTTTCAGGTATCTCCTATACTAATAGAGCCACATGCTCACCGGTTTGCCACATGATGTAGGCCTATGGACTGAACAAGAAACCACCAAAAATTTTAACCAGTCATCGTTCTCACAACACTGAGGACCAGTCATTCGAAATGACTTCTCCATGCATTTTATGCATTGGTAAAAGCACTATGATGAAAAGTGTGATATGTTTTCAGGTATCTCCTATACTAATAGAGCCACATGCTCACCGGTTTGCCACATGATGTAGGCCTATGGACTGAACAAGAAACCACCAAAAATTTTAACCAGTCATCGTTCTCACAACACTGAGGACCAGTCATTTGAAATGACTTCTCCATGCATTTTATGCATTGGTAAATGCACTATGATGAAAAGTGTGATATGTTTTCAGGTATCTCCTATACTAATAGAGCCACATGCTCACCGGTTTGCCACATGATGTAGGCCTATGGACTGAACAAGAAACCACCAAAAATTTTAACCAGTCATCGTTCTCACAACACTGAGGACCAGTCATTCGAAATGACTTCTCCATGCATTTTATGCATTGGTAAAAGCACTATGATGAAAAGTGTGATATGTTTTCAGGTATCTCCTATACTAATAGAGCCACATGCTCACCGGTTTGCCACATGATGTAGGCCTATGGACTGAACAAGAAACCACCAAAAATTTTAACCAGTCATCGTTCTCACAACACTGAGGACCAGTCATTCGAAATGACTTCTCCATGCATTTTATGCATTGGTAAAAGCACTATGATGAAAAGTGTGATATGTTTTCAGGTATCTCCTATACTAATAGAGCCACATGCTCACCGGTTTGCCACATAATGTAGGCCTATGGACTGAACAAGAAACCACCAAAAATTTTAACCAGTCATCGTTCTCACAACACTGAGGACCAGTCATTCGAAATGACTTCTCCATGCATTTTATGCATTGGTAAAAGCACTATGATGAAAAGTGTGATATGTTTTCAGGTATCTCCTATACTAATAGAGCCACATGCTCACCGGTTTGCCACATGATGTAGGCCTATGGACTGAACAAGAAACCACCAAAAATTTTAACCAGTCATCGTTCTCACAACACTGAGGACCAGTCATTCGAAATGACTTCTCCATGCATTTTATGCATTGGTAAAAGCACTATGATGAAAAGTGTGATATGTTTTCAGGTATCTCCTATACTAATAGAGCCACATGCTCACCGGTTTGCCACATGATGTAGGCCTATGGACTGAACAAGAAACCACCAAAAATTTTAACCAGTCATCGTTCTCACAACACTGAGGACCAGTCATTCGAAATGACTTCTCCATGCATTTTATGCATTGGTAAAAGCACTATGATGAAAAGTGTGATATGTTTTCAGGTATCTCCTATACTAATAGAGCCACATGCTCACCGGTTTGCCACATGATGTAGGCCTATGGACTGAAAAAGAAACCACCAAAAATTTTAACCAGTCATCGTTCTCACAACACTGAGGACCAGTCATTCGAAATGACTTCTCCATGCATTTTATGCATTGGTAAAAGCACTATGATGAAAAGTGTGATATGTTTTCAGGTATCTCCTATACTAATAGAGCCACATGCTCACCGGTTTGCCACATGATGTAGGCCTATGGACTGAACAAGAAACCACCAAAAATTTTAACCAGTCATCGTTCTCACAACACTGAGGACCAGTCATTCGAAATGACTTCTCCATGCATTTTATGCATTGGTAAATGCACTATGATGAAAAGTGTGATATGTTTTCAGGTATCTCCTATACT
Organism: Ranitomeya imitator; assembly: GCF_032444005.1. Taxonomy (NCBI): domain Eukaryota; kingdom Metazoa; phylum Chordata; class Amphibia; order Anura; family Dendrobatidae; genus Ranitomeya; species Ranitomeya imitator. The sequence continues at coordinate 42,583 of NW_027193922.1, read as the reverse complement.
AATAGAGCCACATGCTCACCGGTTTGCCACATGATGTAGGCCTATGGACTGAACAAGAAACCACCAAAAATTTTAACCAGTCATCGTTCTCACAACACTGAGGACCAGTCATTCGAAATGACTTCACCATGCATTTTATGCATTGGTAAAAGCACTATGATGAAAAGTGTGATATGTTTTCAGGTATCTCCTATACTAATAGAGCCACATGCTCACCGGTTTGCCACATGATGTAGGCCTATGGACTGAACAAGAAACCACCAAAAATTTTAACCAGTCATCGTTCTCACAACACTGAGGACCAGTCATTCGAAATGACTTCTCCATGAATTTTATGCATTGGTAAAAGCACTATGATGAAAAGTGTGATATGTTTTCAGGTATCTCCTATACTAATAGAGCCACATGCTCACCGGTTTGCCACATGATGTAGGCCTATGGACTGAACAAGAAACCACCAAAAATTTTAACCAGTCATCGTTCTCACAACACTGAGGACCAGTCATTCGAAATGACTTCTCCATGCATTTTATGCATTGGTAAAAGCACTATGATGAAAAGTGTGATATGTTTTCAGGTATCTCCTATACTAATAGAGCCACATGCTCACCGGTTTGCCACATGATGTAGGCCTATGGACTGAACAAGAAACCACCAAAAATTTTAACCAGTCATCGTTCTCACAACACTGAGGACCAGTCATTCGAAAAGACTTCTCCATGCATTTTATGCATTGGTAAAAGCACTATGATGAAAAGTGTGATATGTTTTCAGGTATCTCCTATACTAATAGAGCCACATGCTCACTGGTTTGCCACATGATGTAGGCCTATGGACTGAACAAGAAACCACCAAAAATTTTAACCAGTCATCGTTCTCACAACACTGAGGACCAGTCATTCGAAATGACTTCTCCATGCATTTTATGCATTGGTAAAAGCACTATGATGAAAAGTGTGATATGTTTTCAGGTATCTCCTATACTAATAGAGCCACATGCTCACCGGTTTGCCACATGATGTAGGCCTATGGACTGAACAAGAAACCACCAAAAATTTTAACCAGTCATCGTTCTCACAACACTGAGGACCAGTCATTCGAAATGACTTCTCCATGCATTTTATGCATTGGTAAAAGCACTATGATGAAAAGTGTGATATGTTTTCAGGTATCTCCTATACTAATAGAGCCACATGCTCACCGGTTTGCCACATGATGTAGGCCAATGGACTGAACAAGAAACCACCAAAAATTTTAACCAGTCATCGTTCTCACAACACTGAGGACCAGTCATTCGAAATGACTTCTCCATGCATTTTATGCATTGGTAAAAGCACTATGATGAAAAGTGTGATATGTTTTCAGGTATCTCCTATACTAATAGAGCCACATGCTCACCGGTTTGCCACATGATGTAGGCCTATGGACTGAACAAGAAACCACCAAAAATTTTAACCAGTCATCGTTCTCACAACACTGAGGACCAGTCATTCGAAATGACTTCTCCATGCATTTTATGCATTGGTAAAAGCACTATGATGAAAAGTGTGATATGTTTTCAGGTATCTCCTATACTAATAGAGCCACATGCTCACCGGTTTGCCACATGATGTAGGCCAATGGACTGAACAAGAAACCACCAAAAATTTTAACCAGTCATCGTTCTCACAACACTGAGGACCAGTCATTTGAAATGACTTCTCCATGCATTTTATGCATTGGTAAATGCACTATGATGAAAAGTGTGATATGTTTTCAGGTATCTCCTATACTAATAGAGCCACATGCTCACCGGTTTGCCACATGATGTAGGCCTATGGACTGAACAAGAAACCACCAAAAATTTTAACCAGTCATCGTTCTCACAACACTGAGGACCAGTCATTCGAAATGACTTCTCCATGCATTTTATGCATTGGTAAAAGCACTATGATGAAAAGTGTGATATGTTTTCAGGTATCTCCTATACTAATAGAGCCACATGCTCACCGGTTTGCCACATGATGTAGGCCTATGGACTGAACAAGAAACCACCAAAAATTTTAACCAGTCATCGTTCTCACAACACTGAGGACCAGTCATTCGAAATGACTTCTCCATGCATTTTATGCATTGGTAAAAGCACTATGATGAAAAGTGTGATATGTTTTCAGGTATCTCCTATACTAATAGAGCCACATGCTCACCGGTTTGCCACATAATGTAGGCCTATGGACTGAACAAGAAACCACCAAAAATTTTAACCAGTCATCGTTCTCACAACACTGAGGACCAGTCATTCGAAATGACTTCTCCATGCATTTTATGCATTGGTAAAAGCACTATGATGAAAAGTGTGATATGTTTTCAGGTATCTCCTATACTAATAGAGCCACATGCTCACCGGTTTGCCACATGATGTAGGCCTATGGACTGAACAAGAAACCACCAAAAATTTTAACCAGTCATCGTTCTCACAACACTGAGGACCAGTCATTCGAAATGACTTCTCCATGCATTTTATGCATTGGTAAAAGCACTATGATGAAAAGTGTGATATGTTTTCAGGTATCTCCTATACTAATAGAGCCACATGCTCACCGGTTTGCCACATGATGTAGGCCTATGGACTGAACAAGAAACCACCAAAAATTTTAACCAGTCATCGTTCTCACAACACTGAGGACCAGTCATTCGAAATGACTTCTCCATGCATTTTATGCATTGGTAAAAGCACTATGATGAAAAGTGTGATATGTTTTCAGGTATCTCCTATACTAATAGAGCCACATGCTCACCGGTTTGCCACATGATGTAGGCCTATGGACTGAACAAGAAACCACCAAAAATTTTAACCAGTCATCGTTCTCACAACACTGAGGACCAGTCATTCGAAATGACTTCTCCATGCATTTTATGCATTGGTAAAAGCACTATGATGAAAAGTGTGATATGTTTTCAGGTATCTCCTATACTAATAGAGCCACATGCTCACCGGTTTGCCACATGATGTAGGCCTATGGACTGAACAAGAAACCACCAAAAATTTTAACCAGTCATCGTTCTCACAACACTGAGGACCAGTCATTCGAAATGACTTCTCCATGCATTTTATGCATTGGTAAATGCACTATGATGAAAAGTGTGATATGTTTTCAGGTATCTCCTATACTAATAGAGCCACATGCTCACCGGTTTGCCACATGATGTAGGCCTATGGACTGAACAAGAAACCACCAAAAATTTTAACCAGTCATCGTTCTCACAACACTGAGGACCAGTCATTCGAAATGACTTCACCATGCATTTTATGCATTGGTAAAAGCACTATGATGAAAAGTGTGATATGTTTTCAGGTATCTCCTATACTAATAGAGCCACATGCTCACCGGTTTGCCACATGATGTAGGCCTATGGACTGAACAAGAAACCACCAAAAATTTTAACCAGTCATCGTTCTCACAACACTGAGGACCAGTCATTCGAAATGACTTCTCCATGAATTTTATGCATTGGTAAAAGCACTATGATGAAAAGTGTGATATGTTTTCAGGTATCTCCTATACTAATAGAGCCACATGCTCACCGGTTTGCCACATGATGTAGGCCTATGGACTGAACAAGAAACCACCAAAAATTTTAACCAGTCATCGTTCTCACAACACTGAGGACCAGTCATTCGAAATGACTTCTCCATGCATTTTATGCATTGGTAAAAGCACTATGATGAAAAGTGTGATATGTTTTCAGGTATCTCCTATACTAATAGAGCCACATGCTCACCGGTTTGCCACATGATGTAGGCCTATGGACTGAACAAGAAACCACCAAAAATTTTAACCAGTCATCGTTCTCACAACACTGAGGACCAGTCATTCGAAATGACTTCTCCATGCATTTTATGCATTGGTAAAAGCACTATGATGAAAAGTGTGATATGTTTTCAGGTATTTCCTATACTAATAGTGCCACATGCTCACCGGTTTGCCACATGATGTAGGCCTATGGACTGAACAAGAAACCACCAAAAATTTTAACCAGTCATCGTTCTCACAACACTGAGGACCAGTCATTCGAAATGACTTCTCCATGCATTTTATGCATTGGTAAAAGCACTATGATGAAAAGTGTGATATGTTTTCAGGTATCTCCTATACTAATAGAGCCACATGCTCACTGGTTTGCCACATGATGTAGGCCTATGGACTGAACAAGAAACCACCAAAAATTTTAACCAGTCATCGTTCTCACAACACTGAGGACCAGTCATTCGAAATGACTTCTCCATGCATTTTATGCATTGGTAAAAGCACTATGATGAAAAGTGTGATATGTTTTCAGGTATCTCCTATACTAATAGAGCCACATGCTCACCGGTTTGCCACATGATGTAGGCCTATGGACTGAACAAGAAACCACCAAAAATTTTAACCAGTCATCATTCTCACAACACTGAGGACCAGTCATTCGAAATGACTTCTCCATGCATTTTATGCATTGGTAAAAGCACTATGATGAAAAGTGTGATATGTTTTCAGGTATCTCCTATACTAATAGAGCCACATGCTCACTGGTTTGCCACATGATGTAGGCCTATGGACTGAACAAGAAACCACCAAAAATTTTAACCAGTCATCGTTCTCACAACACTGAGGACCAGTCATTCGAAATGACTTCTCCATGCATTTTATGCATTGGTAAAAGCACTATGATGAAAAGTGTGATATGTTTTCAGGTATCTCCTATACTAATAGAGCCACATGCTCACTGGTTTGCCACATGATGTAGGCCTATGGACTAAACAAGAAACCACCAAAAATTTTAACCAGTCATCGTTCTCACAACGCTGAGGACCAGTCATTCGAAATGACTTCTCCATGCATTTTATGCATTGGTAAAAGCACTATGATGAAAAGTGTGATATGTTTTCAGGTATCTCCTAAACTAATAGAGCCACATGCTCACCGGTTTGCCACATGATGTAGGCCTATGGACTGAACAAGAAACGACCAAAAATTTTAACCAGTCATCGTTCTCACAACACTGAGGACCAGTCATTCGAAATGACTTCTCCATGCATTTTATGCATTGGTAAAAGCACTATGATGAAAAGTGTGATATGTTTTCAGGTATCTCCTATACTAATAGAGCCACATGCTCACCGGTTTGCCACATGATGTAGGCCTATGGACTGAACAAGAAACCACCAAAAATTTTAACCAGTCATCGTTCTCACAACACTGAGGACCAGTCATTCGAAATGACTTCTCCATGCATTTTATGCATTGGTAAAAGCACTATGATGAAAAGTGTGATATGTTTTCAGGTATCTCCTATACTAATAGAGCCACATGCTCACCGGTTTGCCACATGATGTAGGCCTATGGACTGAACAAGAAACCACCAAAAATTTTAACCAGTCATCGTTCTCACAACACTGAGGACCAGTCATTCGAAATGACTTCTCCATGCATTTTATGCATTGGTAAAAGCACTATGATGAAAAGTGTGATATGTTTTCAGGTATCTCCTATACTAATAGAGCCACATGCTCACCGGTTTGCCACATGATGTAGGCCTATGGACTGAACAAGAAACCACCAAAAATTTTAACCAGTCATCGTTCTCACAACACTGAGGACCAGTCATTCGAAATGACTTCTCCATGCATTTTATGCATTGGTAAATGCACTATGATGAAAAGTGTGATATGTTTTCAGGTATCTACTATACTAATAGAGCCACATGCTCACCGGTTTGCCACATGATGTAGGCCTATGGACTGAACAAGAAACCACCAAAAATTTTAACCAGTCATCGTTCTCACAACACTGAGGACCAGTCATTCGAAATGACTTCACCATGCATTTTATGCATTGGTAAAAGCACTATGATGAAAAGTGTGATATGTTTTCAGGTATCTCCTATACTAATAGAGCCACATGCTCACCGGTTTGCCACATGATGTAGGCCTATGGACTGAACAAGAAACCACCAAAAATTTTAACCAGTCATCGTTCTCACAACACTGAGGACCAGTCATTCGAAATGACTTCTCCATGCATTTTATGCATTGGTAAAAGCACTATGATGAAAAGTGTGATATGTTTTCAGGTATCTCCTATACTAATAGAGCCACATGCTCACCGGTTTGCCACATGATGTAGGCCTATGGACTGAACAAGAAACCACCAAAAATTTTAACCAGTCATCGTTCTCACAACACTGAGGACCAGTCATTCGAAATGACTTCTCCATGCATTTTATGCATTGGTAAAAGCACTATGATGAAAAGTGTGATATGTTTTCAGGTATCTCCTATACTAATAGAGCCACATGCTCACTGGTTTGCCACATGATGTAGGCCTATGGACTGAACAAGAAACCACCAAAAATTTTAACCAGTCATCGTTCTCACAACACTGAGGACCAGTCATTCGAAATGACTTCTCCATGCATTTTATGCATTGGTAAAAGCACTATGATGAAAAGTGTGATATGTTTTCAGGTATCTCCTAAACTAATAGAGCCACATGCTCACCGGTTTGCCACATGATGTAGGCCTATGGACTGAACAAGAAACGACCAAAAATTTTAACCAGTCATCGTTCTCACAACACTGAGGACCAGTCATTCGAAATGACTTCTCCATGCATTTTATGCATTGGTAAAAGCACTATGATGAAAAGTGTGATATGTTTTCAGGTATCTCCTATACTAATAGAGCCACATGCTCACCGGTTTGCCACATGATGTAGGCCTATGGACTGAACAAGAAACCACCAAAAATTTTAACCAGTCATCATTCTCACAACACTGAGGACCAGTCATTCGAAATGACTTCTCCATGCATTTTATGCATTGGTAAAAGCACTATGATGAAAAGTGTGATATGTTTTCAGGTATCTCCTATACTAATAGAGCCACATGCTCACCGGTTTGCCACATGATGTAGGCCTATGGACTGAACAAGAAACCACCAAAAATTTTAACCAGTCATCGTTCTCACAACACTGAGGACCAGTCATTCGAAATGACTTCTCCATGCATTTTATGCATTGGTAAAAGCACTATGATGAAAAGTGTGATATGTTTTCAGGTATCTCCTATACTAATAGAGCCACATGCTCACCGGTTTGCCACATGATGTAGGCCTATGGACTGAACAAGAAACCACCAAAAATTTTAACCAGTCATCGTTCTCACAACACTGAGGACCAGTCATTCGAAATGACTTCTCCATGCATTTTATGCATTGGTAAAAGCACTATGATGAAAAGTGTGATATGTTTTCAGGTATCTCCTATACTAATAGAGCCACATGCTCACTGGTTTGCCACATGATGTAGGCCTATGGACTGAACAAGAAACCACCAAAAATTTTAACCAGTCATCGTTCTCACAACACTGAGGACCAGTCATTCGAAATGACTTCTCCATGCATTTTATGCATTGGTAAAAGCACTATGATGAAAAGTGTGATATGTTTTCAGGTATCTCCTAAACTAATAGAGCCACATGCTCACCGGTTTGCCACATGATGTAGGCCTATGGACTGAACAAGAAACGACCAAAAATTTTAACCAGTCATCGTTCTCACAACACTGAGGACCAGTCATTCGAAATGACTTCTCCATGCATTTTATGCATTGGTAAAAGCACTATGATGAAAAGTGTGATATGTTTTCAGGTATCTCCTATACTAATAGAGCCACATGCTCACCGGTTTGCCACATGATGTAGGCCTATGGACTGAACAAGAAACCACCAAAAATTTTAACCAGTCATCGTTCTCACAACACTGAGGACCAGTCATTCGAAATGACTTCTCCATGCATTTTATGCATTGGTAAAAGCACTATGATGAAAAGTGTGATATGTTTTCAGGTATCTCCTATACTAATAGAGCCACATGCTCACCGGTTTGCCACATGATGTAGGCCTATGGACTGAACAAGAAACCACCAAAAATTTTAACCAGTCATCGTTCTCACAACACTGAGGACCAGTCATTCGAAATGACTTCTCCATGCATTTTATGCATTGGTAAAAGCACTATGATGAAAAGTGTGATATGTTTTCAGGTATCTCCTATACTAATAGAGCCACATGCTCACCGGTTTGCCACATGATGTAGGCCTATGGACTGAACAAGAAACCACCAAAAATTTTAACCAGTCATCGTTCTCACAACACTGAGGACCAGTCATTCGAAATGACTTCTCCATGCATTTTATGCATTGGTAAATGCACTATGATGAAAAGTGTGATATGTTTTCAGGTATCTACTATACTAATAGAGCCACATGCTCACCGGTTTGCCACATGATGTAGGCCTATGGACTGAACAAGAAACCACCAAAAATTTTAACCAGTCATCGTTCTCACAACACTGAGGACCAGTCATTCGAAATGACTTCACCATGCATTTTATGCATTGGTAAAAGCACTATGATGAAAAGTGTGATATGTTTTCAGGTATCTCCTATACTAATAGAGCCACATGCTCACCGGTTTGCCACATGATGTAGGCCTATGGACTGAACAAGAAACCACCAAAAATTTTAACCAGTCATCGTTCTCACAACACTGAGGACCAGTCATTCGAAATGACTTCTCCATGCATTTTATGCATTGGTAAAAGCACTATGATGAAAAGTGTGATATGTTTTCAGGTATCTCCTATACTAATAGAGCCACATGCTCACCGGTTTGCCACATGATGTAGGCCTATGGACTGAACAAGAAACCACCAAAAATTTTAACCAGTCATCGTTCTCACAACACTGAGGACCAGTCATTCGAAATGACTTCTCCATGCATTTTATGCATTGGTAAAAGCACTATGATGAAAAGTGTGATATGTTTTCAGGTATCTCCTATACTAATAGAGCCACATGCTCACCGGTTTGCCACATGATGTAGGCCTATGGACTGAACAAGAAACCACCAAAAATTTTAACCAGTCATCGTTCTCACAACACTGAGGACCAGTCATTCGAAATGACTTCTCCATGCATTTTATGCATTGGTAAAAGCACTATGATGAAAAGTGTGATATGTTTTCAGGTATTTCCTATACTAATAGAGCCACATGCTCACCGGTTTGCCACATGATGTAGGCCTATGGACTGAACAAGAAACCACCAAAAATTTTAACCAGTCATCGTTCTCACAACACTGAGGACCAGTCATTCGAAATGACTTCTCCATGCATTTTATGCATTGGTAAAAGCACTATGATGAAAAGTGTGATATGTTTTCAGGTATCTCCTATACTAATAGAGCCACATGCTCACTGGTTTGCCACATGATGTAGGCCTATGGACTGAACAAGAAACCACCAAAAATTTTAACCAGTCATCGTTCTCACAACACTGAGGACCAGTCATTCGAAATGACTTCTCCATGCATTTTATGCATTGGTAAAAGCACTATGATGAAAAGTGTGATATGTTTTCAGGTATCTCCTATACTAATAGAGCCACATGCTCACCGGTTTGCCACATGATGTAGGCCTATGGACTGAACAAGAAACCACCAAAAATTTTAACCAGTCATCGTTCTCACAACACTGAGGACCAGTCATTCGAAATGACTTCTCCATGCATTTTATGCATTGGTAAAAGCACTATGATGAAAAGTGTGATATGTTTTCAGGTATCTCCTATACTAATAGAGCCACATGCTCACTGGTTTGCCACATGATGTAGGCCTATGGACTGAACAAGAAACCACCAAAAATTTTAACCAGTCATCGTTCTCACAACACTGAGGACCAGTCATTCGAAATGACTTCTCCATGCATTTTATGCATTGGTAAAAGCACTATGATGAAAAGTGTGATATGTTTTCAGGTATCTCCTATACTAATAGAGCCACATGCTCACTAGTTTGCCACATGATGTAGGCCTATGGACTGAACAAGAAACCACCAAAAATTTTAACCAGTCATCGTTCTCACAACACTGAGGACCAGTCATTCGAAATGACTTCTCCATGCATTTTATGCATTGGTAAAAGCACTATGATGAAAAGTGTGATATGTTTTCAGGCATCTCCTAAACTAATAGAGCCACATGCTCACCGGTTTGCCACATGATGTAGGCCTATGGACTGAACAAGAAACGACCAAAAATTTTAACCAGTCATCGTTCTCACAACACTGAGGACCAGTCATTCGAAATGACTTCTCCATGCATTTTATGCATTGGTAAAAGCACTATGATGAAAAGTGTGATATGTTTTCAGGTATCTCCTATACTAATAGAGCCACATGCTCACCGGTTTGCCACATGATGTAGGCATATGGACTGAACAAGAAACCACCAAAAATTTTAACCAGTCATCATTCTCACAACACTGAGGACCAGTCATTCGAAATGACTTCTCCATGCATTTTATGCATTGGTAAAAGCACTATGATGAAAAGTGTGATATGTTTTAAGGTATCTCCTATACTAATAGAGCCACATGCTCACCGGTTTGCCACATGATGTAGGCATATGGACTGAACAAGAAACCACCAAAAATTTTAACCAGTCATCGTTCTCACAACACTGAGGACCAGTCATTCGAAATGACTTCTCCATGCATTTTATGCATTGGTAAAAGCACTATGATGAAAAGTGTGATATGTTTTCAGGTATCTCCTATACTAATAGAGCCACATGCTCACCGGTTTGCCACATGATGTAGGCCTATGGACTGAACAAGAAACCACCAAAAATTTTAACCAGTCATCGTTCTCACAACACTGAGGACCAGTCATTCGAAATGACTTCTCCATGCATTTTATGCATTGGTAAAAGCACTATGATGAAAAGTGTGATATGTTTTCAGGTATCTCCTATACTAATAGAGCCACATGCTCACCGGTTTGCCAAATGATGTAGGCCTATGGACTGAACAAGAAACCACCAAAAATTTTAACCAGTCATCGTTCTCACAACACTGAGGACCAGTCATTCGAAATGACTTCTCCATGCATTTTATGCATTGGTAAAAGCACTATGATGAAAAGTGTGATATGTTTTCAGGTATCTCCTATACTAATAGAGCCACATGCTCACCGGTTTGCCACATGATGTAGGCCCATGGACTGAACAAGAAACCACCAAAAATTTTAACCAGTCATCGTTCTCACAACACTGAGGACCAGTCATTCGAAATGACTTCTCCATGCATTTTATGCATTGGTAAAAGCACTATGATGAAAAGTGTGATATGTTTTCAGGTATCTCCTATACTAATAGAGCCACATGCTCACCGGTTTGCCACATGATGTAGGCCTATGGACTGAACAAGAAACCACCAAAAATTTTAACCAGTCATCGTTCTCACAACACTGAGGACCAGTCATTCGAAATGACTTCTCCATGCATTTTATGCATTGGTAAAAGCACTATGATGAAAAGTGTGATATGTTTTCAGGTATCTCCTATACTAATAGAGCCACATGCTCACCGGTTTGCCACATGATGTAGGCCTATGGACTGAACAAGAAACCACCAAAAATTTTAACCAGTCATCGTTCTCACAACACTGAGGACCAGTCATTCGAAATGACTTCTCCATGCATTTTATGCATTGGTAAAAGCACTATGATGAAAAGTGTGATATGTTTTCAGGTATCTCTTATACTAATAGAGCCACATGCTCACCGGTTTGCCACATGATGTAGGCCTATGGACTGAACAAGAAACCACCAAAAATTTTAACCAGTCATCGTTCTCACAACACTGAGGACCAGTCATTCGAAATGACTTCTCCATGCATTTTATGCATTGGTAAAAGCACTATGATGAAAAGTGTGATATGTTTTCAGGTATCTCCTAAACTAATAGAGCCACATGCTCACCGGTTTGCCACATGATGTAGGCCTATGGACTGAACAAGAAACGACCAAAAATTTTAACCAGTCATCGTTCTCACAACACTGAGGACCAGTCATTCGAAATGACTTCTCCATGCATTTTATGCATTGGTAAAAGCACTATGATGAAAAGTGTGATATGTTTTCAGGTATCTCCTAAACTAATAGAGCCACATGCTCACCGGTTTGCCACATGATGTAGGCCTATGGACTGAACAAGAAACGACCAAAAATTTTAACCAGTCATCGTTCTCACAACACTGAGGACCAGTCATTCGAAATGACTTCTCCATGCATTTTATGCATTGGTAAAAGCACTATGATGAAAAGTGTGATATGTTTTCAGGTATCTCCTATACTAATAGAGCCACATGCTCACCGGTTTGCCACATGATGTAGGCCCATGGACTGAACAAGAAACCACCAAAAATTTTAACCAGTCATCGTTCTCACAACACTGAGGACCAGTCATTCGAAATGACTTCTCCATGCATTTTATGCATTGGTAAAAGCACTATGATGAAAAGTGTGATATGTTTTCAGGTATCTCCTATACTAATAGAGCCACATGCTCACCGGTTTGCCACATGATGTAGGCCTATGGACTGAACAAGAAACCACCAAAAATTTTAACCAGTCATCGTTCTCACAACACTGAGGACCAGTCATTCGAATTGACTTCTCCATGCATTTTATGCATTGGTAAAAGCACTATGATGAAAAGTGTGATATGTTTTCAGGTATCTCCTATACTAATAGAGCCACATGCTCACTGGTTTGCCACATGATGTAGGCCTATGGACTGAACAAGAAACCACCAAAAATTTTAACCAGTCATCGTTCTCACAACACTGAGGACCAGTCATTCGAAATGACTTCTCCATGCATTTTATGCATTGGTAAAAGCACTATGATGAAAAGTGTGATATGTTTTCAGGTATCTCCTATACTAATAGAGCCACATGCTCACTGGTTTGCCACATGATGTAGGCCTATGGACTGAACAAGAAACCACCAAAAATTTTAACCAGTCATCGTTCTCACAACACTGAGGACCAGTCATTCGAAATGACTTCTCCATGCATTTTATGCATTGGTAAAAGCACTATGATGAAAAGTGTGATATGTTTTCAGGTATCTCCTAAACTAATAGAGCCACATGCTCACCGGTTTGCCACATGATGTAGGCCTATGGACTGAACAAGAAACGACCAAAAATTTTAACCAGTCATCGTTCTCACAACACTGAGGACCAGTCATTCGAAATGACTTCTCCATGCATTTTATGCATTGGTAAAAGCACTATGATGAAAAGTGTGATATGTTTTCAGGTATCTCCTATACTAATAGAGCCACATGCTCACCGGTTTGCCACATGATGTAGGCCTATGGACTGAACAAGAAACCACCAAAAATTTTAACCAGTCATCGTTCTCACAACACTGAGGACCAGTCATTCGAAATGACTTCTCCATGCATTTTATGCATTGGTAAAAGCACTATGATGAAAAGTGTGATATGTTTTCAGGTATCTCCTATACTAATAGAGCCACATGCTCACCGGTTTGCCACATGATGTAGGCCTATGGACTGAACAAGAAACCACCAAAAATTTTAACCAGTCATCGTTCTCACAACACTGAGGACCAGTCATTCGAAATGACTTCTCCATGCATTTTATGCATTGGTAAAAGCACTATGATGAAAAGTGTGATATGTTTTCAGGTATCTCCTATACTAATAGAGCCACATGCTCACCGGTTTGCCACATGATGTAGGCCCATGGACTGAACAAGAAACCACCAAAAATTTTAACCAGTCATCGTTCTCACAACACTGAGGACCAGTCATTCGAAATGACTTCTCCATGCATTTTATGCATTGGTAAAAGCACTATGATGAAAAGTGTGATATGTTTTCAGGTATCTCCTATACTAATAGAGCCACATGCTCACCGGTTTGCCACATGATGTAGGCCTATGGACTGAACAAGAAACCACCAAAAATTTTAACCAGTCATCGTTCTCACAACACTGAGGACCAGTCATTCGAAATTACTTTTCCATGCATTTTATGCATTGGTAAAAGCACTATGATGAAAAGTGTGATATGTTTTCAGGTATCTCCTATACTAATAGAGCCACATGCTCACTGGTTTGCCACATGATGTAGGCCTATGGACTGAACAAGAAACCACCAAAAATTTTAACCAGTCATCGTTCTCACAACATGAGGACCAGTCATTCGAAATGACTTCTCCATGCATTTTATGCATTGGTAAAAGCACTATGATGAAAAGTGTGATATGTTTTCAGGTATCTCCTATACTAATAGAGCCACATGCTCACCGGTTTGCCACATGATGTACGCCTATGGACTGAACAAGAAACCACCAAAAATTTTAACCAGTCATCGTTCTCACAACACTGAGGACCAGTCATTCGAAATGACTTCTCCATGCATTTTATGCATTGGTAAAAGCACTATGATGAAAAGTGTGATATGTTTTCAGGTATCTCCTATACTAATAGAGCCACATGCTCACTGGTTTGCCACATGATGTAGGCCTATGGACTGAACAAGAAACCACCAAAAATTTTAACCAGTCATCGTTCTCACAACACTGAGGACCAGTCATTCGAAATGACTTCTCCATGCATTTTATGCATTGGTAAAAGCACTATGATGAAAAGTGTGATATGTTTTCAGGTATCTCCTATACTAATAGAGCCACATGCTCACTGGTTTGCCACATGATGTAGGCCTATGGACTGAACAAGAAACCACCAAAAATTTTAACCAGTCATCGTTCTCACAACACTGAGGACCAGTCATTCGAAATGACTTCTCCATGCATTTTATGCATTGGTAAAAGCACTATGATGAAAAGTGTGATATGTTTTCAGGTATCTCCTAAACTAATAGAGCCACATGCTCACCGGTTTGCCACATGATGTAGGCCTATGGACTGAACAAGAAACGACCAAAAATTTTAACCAGTCATCGTTCTCACAACACTGAGGACCAGTCATTCGAAATGACTTCTCCATGCATTTTATGCATTGGTAAAAGCACTATGATGAAAAGTGTGATATGTTTTCAGGTATCTCCTATACTAATAGAGCCACATGCTCACCGGTTTGCCACATGATGTAGGCCTATGGACTGAACAAGAAACCACCAAAAATTTTAACCAGTCATCGTTCTCACAACACTGAGGACCAGTCATTCGAAATGACTTCTCCATGCATTTTATGCATTGGTAAAAGCACTATGATGAAAAGTGTGATATGTTTTCAGGTATCTCCTATTCTAATAGAGCCACATGCTCACCGGTTTGCCACATGATGTAGGCCTATGGACTGAACAAGAAACCACCAAAAATTTTAACCAGTCATCGTTCTCACAACACTGAGGACCAGTCATTCGAAATGACTTCTCCATGCATTTTATGCATTGGTAAAAGCACTATGATGAAAAGTGTGATATGTTTTCAGGTATCTCCTATACTAATAGAGCCACATGCTCACTGGTTTGCCACATGATGTAGGCCTATGGACTGAACAAGAAACCACCAAAAATTTTAACCAGTCATCGTTCTCACAACACTGAGGACCAGTCATTCGAAATGACTTCTCCATGCATTTTATGCATTGGTAAAAGCACTATGATGAAAAGTGTGATATGTTTTCAGGTATCTCCTATACTAATAGAGCCACATGCTCACTGGTTTGCCACATGATGTAGGCCTATGGACTGAACAAGAAACCACCAAAAATTTTAACCAGTCATCGTTCTCACAACACTGAGGACCAGTCATTCGAAATGACTTCTCCATGCATTTTATGCATTGGTAAAAGCACTATGATGAAAAGTGTGATATGTTTTCAGGTATCTCCTATACTAATAGAGCCACATGCTCACTGGTTTGCCACATGATGTAGGCCTATGGACTGAAGAAGAAACCACCAAAAATTTTAACCAGTCATCGTTCTCACAACACTGAGGACCAGTCATTCGAAATGACTTCTCCATGCATTTTATGCATTGGTAAAAGCACTATGATGAAAAGTGTGATATGTTTTCAGGTATCTCCTATACTAATAGAGCCACATGCTCACTGGTTTGCCACATGATGTAGGCCTATGGACTGAACAAGAAACCACCAAAAATTTTAACCAGTCATCGTTCTCACAACATGAGGACCAGTCATTCGAAATGACTTCTCCATGCATTTTATGCATTGGTAAAAGCACTATGATGAAAAGTGTGATATGTTTTCAGGTATCTCCTATACTAATAGAGCCACATGCTCACCGGTTTGCCACATGATGTACGCCTATGGACTGAACAAGAAACCACCAAAAATTTTAACCAGTCATCGTTCTCACAACACTGAGGACCAGTCATTCGAAATGACTTCTCCATGCATTTTATGCATTGGTAAAAGCACTATGATGAAAAGTGTGATATGTTTTCAGGTATCTCCTATACTAATAGAGCCACATGCTCACTGGTTTGCCACATGATGTAGGCCTATGGACTGAACAAGAAACCACCAAAAATTTTAACCAGTCATCGTTCTCACAACACTGAGGACCAGTCATTCGAAATGACTTCTCCATGCATTTTATGCATTGGTAAAAGCACTATGATGAAAAGTGTGATATGTTTTCAGGTATCTCCTATACTAATAGAGCCACATGCTCACTGGTTTGCCACATGATGTAGGCCTATGGACTGAACAAGAAACCACCAAAAATTTTAACCAGTCATCGTTCTCACAACACTGAGGACCAGTCATTCGAAATGACTTCTCCATGCATTTTATGCATTGGTAAAAGCACTATGATGAAAAGTGTGATATGTTTTCAGGTATCTCCTATACTAATAGAGCCACATGCTCACCGGTTTGCCACATGATGTAGGCCTATGGACTGAACAAGAAACCACCAAAAATTTTAACCAGTCATCGTTCTCACAACACTGAGGACCAGTCATTCGAAATGACTTCTCCATGCATTTTATGCATTGGTAAAAGCACTATGATGAAAAGTGTGATATGTTTTCAGGTATCTCCTATACTAATAGAGCCACATGCTCACCGGTTTGCCACATGATGTAGGCCTATGGACTGAACAAGAAACCACCAAAAATTTTAACCAGTCATCGTTCTCACAACACTGAGGACCAGTCATTCGAAATGACTTCTCCATGCATTTTATGCATTGGTAAAAGCACTATGATGAAAAGTGTGATATGTTTTCAGGTATCTCCTATACTAATAGAGCCACATGCTCACCGGTTTGCCACATGATGTAGGCCTATGGACTGAACAAGAAACCACCAAAAATTTTAACCAGTCATCGTTCTCACAACACTGAGGACCAGTCATTCGAAATGACTTCTCCATGCATTTTATGCATTGGTAAAAGCACTATGATGAAAAGTGTGATATGTTTTCAGGTATCTCCTAAACTAATAGAGCCACATGCTCACCGGTTTGCCACATGATGTAGGCCTATGGACTGAACAAGAAACGACCAAAAATTTTAACCAGTCATCGTTCTCACAACACTGAGGACCAGTCATTCGAAATGACTTCTCCATGCATTTTATGCATTGGTAAAAGCACTATGATGAAAAGTGTGATATGTTTTCAGGTATCTCCTAAACTAATAGAGCCACATGCTCACCGGTTTGCCACATGATGTAGGCCTATGGACTGAACAAGAAACGACCAAAAATTTTAACCAGTCATCGTTCTCACAACACTGAGGACCAGTCATTCGAAATGACTTCTCCATGCATTTTATGCATTGGTAAAAGCACTATGATGAAAAGTGTGATATGTTTTCAGGTATCTCCTATACTAATAGAGCCACATGCTCACCGGTTTGCCACATGATGTAGGCCCATGGACTGAACAAGAAACCACCAAAAATTTTAACCAGTCATCGTTCTCACAACACTGAGGACCAGTCATTCGAAATGACTTCTCCATGCATTTTATGCATTGGTAAAAGCACTATGATGAAAAGTGTGATATGTTTTCAGGTATCTCCTATACTAATAGAGCCACATGCTCACCGGTTTGCCACATGATGTAGGCCTATGGACTGAACAAGAAACCACCAAAAATTTTAACCAGTCATCGTTCTCACAACACTGAGGACCAGTCATTCGAAATGACTTCTCCATGCATTTTATGCATTGGTAAAAGCACTATGATGAAAAGTGTGATATGTTTTCAGGTATCTCCTATACTAATAGAGCCACATGCTCACCGGTTTGCCACATGATGTAGGCCTATGGACTGAACAAGAAACCACCAAAAATTTTAACCAGTCATCGTTCTCACAACACTGAGGACCAGTCATTCGAAATGACTTCTCCATGCATTTTATGCATTGGTAAAAGCACTATGATGAAAAGTGTGATATGTTTTCAGGTATCTCCTATACTAATAGAGCCACATGCTCACCGGTTTGCCACATGATGTAGGCCTATGGACTGAACAAGAAACCACCAAAAATTTTAACCAGTCATCGTTCTCACAACACTGAGGACCAGTCATTCGAAATGACTTCTCCATGCATTTTATGCATTGGTAAAAGCACTATGATGAAAAGTGTGATATGTTTTCAGGTATCTCCTAAACTAATAGAGCCACATGCTCACCGGTTTGCCACATGATGTAGGCCTATGGACTGAACAAGAAACGACCAAAAATTTTAACCAGTCATCGTTCTCACAACACTGAGGACCAGTCATTCGAAATGACTTCTCCATGCATTTTATGCATTGGTAAAAGCACTATGATGAAAAGTGTGATATGTTTTCAGGTATCTCCTAAACTAATAGAGCCACATGCTCACCGGTTTGCCACATGATGTAGGCCTATGGACTGAACAAGAAACCACCAAAAATTTTAACCAGTCATCGTTCTCACAACACTGAGGACCAGTCATTCGAAATGACTTCTCCATGCATTTTATGCATTGGTAAAAGCACTATGATGAAAAGTGTGATATGTTTTCAGGTATCTCCTATACTAATAGAGCCACATGCTCACCGGTTTGCCACATGATGTAGGCCCATGGACTGAACAAGAAACCACCAAAAATTTTAACCAGTCATCGTTCTCACAACACTGAGGACCAGTCATTCGAAATGACTTCTCCATGCATTTTATGCATTGGTAAAAGCACTATGATGAAAAGTGTGATATGTTTTCAGGTATCTCCTATACTAATAGAGTCACATGCTCACCAGTTTGCCACATGATGTAGGCCCATGGACTGAACAAGAAACCACCAAAAATTTTAACCAGTCATCGTTCTCACAACACTGAGGACCAGTCATTCGAATTGACTTCTCCATGCATTTTATGCATTGGTAAAAGCACTATGATGAAAAGTGTGATATGTTTTCAGGTATCTCCTATACTAATAGAGCCACATGCTCACTGGTTTGCCACATGATGTAGGCCTATGGACTGAACAAGAAACCACCAAAAATTTTAACCAGTCATCATTCTCACAACACTGAGGACCAGTCATTCGAAATGACTTCTCCATGCATTTTATGCATTGGTAAAAGCACTATGATGAAAAGTGTGATATGTTTTCAGGTATCTCCTATACTAATAGAGCCACATGCTCACTGGTTTGCCACATGATGTAGGCCTATGGACTGAACAAGAAACCACCAAAAATTTTAACCAGTCATCGTTCTCACAACACTGAGGACCAGTCATTCGAAATGAATTCTCCATGCATTTTATGCATTGGTAAAAGCACTATGATGAAAAGTGTGATATGTTTTCAGGTATCTCCTAAACTAATAGAGCCACATGCTCACCGGTTTGCCACATGATGTAGGCCTATGGACTGAACAAGAAACGACCAAAAATTTTAACCAGTCATCGTTCTCACAACACTGAGGACCAGTCATTCGAAATGACTTCTCCATGCATTTTATGCATTGGTAAAAGCACTATGATGAAAAGTGTGATATGTTTTCAGGTATCTCCTATACTAATAGAGCCACATGCTCACCGGTTTGCCACATGATGTAGGCCTATGGACTGAACAAGAAACGACCAAAAATTTTAACCAGTCATCGTTCTCACAACACTGAGGACCAGTCATTCGAAATGACTTCTCCATGCATTTTATGCATTGGTAAAAGCACTATGATGAAAAGTGTGATATGTTTTCAGGTATCTCCTATACTAATAGAGCCACATGCTCACCGGTTTGCCACATGATGTAGGCCTATGGACTGAACAAGAAACCACCAAAAATTTTAACCAGTCATCGTTCTCACAACACTGAGGACCAGTCATTCGAAATGACTTCTCCATGCATTTTATGCATTGGTAAAAGCACTATGATGAAAAGTGTGATATGTTTTCAGGTATCTCCTATACTAATAGAGCCACATGCTCACCGGTTTGCCACATGATGTAGGCCCATGGACTGAACAAGAAACCACCAAAAATTTTAACCAGTCATCGTTCTCACAACACTGAGGACCAGTCATTCGAATTGACTTCTCCATGCATTTTATGCATTGGTAAAAGCACTATGATGAAAAGTGTGATATGTTTTCAGGTATCTCCTATACTAATAGAGCCACATGCTCACCGGTTTGCCACATGATGTAGGCCTATGGACTGAACAAGAAACCACCAAAAATTTTAACCAGTCATCGTTCTCACAACACTGAGGACCAGTCATTCGAAATTACTTCTCCATGCATTTTATGCATTGGTAAAAGCACTATGATGAAAAGTGTGATATGTTTTCAGGTATCTCCTATACTAATAGAGCCACATGCTCACTGGTTTGCCACATGATGTAGGCCTATGGACTGAACAAGAAACCACCAAAAATTTTAACCAGTCATCGTTCTCACAACATGAGGACCAGTCATTCGAAATGACTTCTCCATGCATTTTATGCATTGGTAAAAGCACTATGATGAAAAGTGTGATATGTTTTCAGGTATCTCCTATACTAATAGAGCCACATGCTCACCGGTTTGCCACATGATGTACGCCTATGGACTGAACAAGAAACCACCAAAAATTTTAACCAGTCATCGTTCTCACAACACTGAGGACCAGTCATTCGAAATGACTTCTCCATGCATTTTATGCATTGGTAAAAGCACTATGATGAAAAGTGTGATATGTTTTCAGGTATCTCCTATACTAATAGAGCCACATGTTCACTGGTTTGCCACATGATGTAGGCCTATGGACTGAACAAGAAACCACCAAAAATTTTAACCAGTCATCGTTCTCACAACACTGAGGACCAGTCATTCGAAATGACTTCTCCATGCATTTTATGCATTGGTAAAAGCACTATGATGAAAAGTGTGATATGTTTTCAGGTATCTCCTATACTAATAGAGCCACATGCTCACTGGTTTGCCACATGATGTAGGCCTATGGACTGAACAAGAAACCACCAAAAATTTTAACCAGTCATCGTTCTCACAACACTGAGGACCAGTCATTCGAAATGACTTCTCCATGCATTTTATGCATTGGTAAAAGCACTATGATGAAAAGTGTGATATGTTTTCAGGTATCTCCTAAACTAATAGAGCCACATGCTCACCGGTTTGCCACATGATGTAGGCCTATGGACTGAACAAGAAACGACCAAAAATTTTAACCAGTCATCGTTCTCACAACACTGAGGACCAGTCATTCGAAATGACTTCTCCATGCATTTTATGCATTGGTAAAAGCACTATGATGAAAAGTGTGATATGTTTTCAGGTATCTCCTATACTAATAGAGCCACATGCTCACCGGTTTGCCACATGATGTAGGCCTATGGACTGAACAAGAAACCACCAAAAATTTTAACCAGTCATCGTTCTCACAACACTGAGGACCAGTCATTCGAAATGACTTCTCCATGCATTTTATGCATTGGTAAAAGCACTATGATGAAAAGTGTGATATGTTTTCAGGTATCTCCTATACTAATAGAGCCACATGCTCACCGGTTTGCCACATGATGTAGGCCTATGGACTGAACAAGAAACCACCAAAAATTTTAACCAGTCATCGTTCTCACAACACTGAGGACCAGTCATTCGAAATGACTTCTCCATGCATTTTATGCATTGGTAATAGCACTATGATGAAAAGTGTGATATGTTTTCAGGTATCTCCTATACTAATAGAGCCACATGCTCACCGGTTTGCCACATGATGTAGGCCCATGGACTGAACAAGAAACCACCAAAAATTTTAACCAGTCATCGTTCTCACAACACTGAGGACCAGTCATTCGAAATGACTTCTCCATGCATTTTATGCATTGGTAAAAGCACTATGATGAAAAGTGTGATATGTTTTCAGGTATCTCCTATACTAATAGAGCCACATGCTCACCGGTTTGCCACATGATGTAGGCCTATGAACTGAACAAGAAACCACCAAAAATTTTAACCAGTCATCGTTCTCACAACACTGAGGACCAGTCATTCGAAATGACTTCTCCATGCATTTTATGCATTGGTAAAAGCACTATGATGAAAAGTGTGATATGTTTTCAGGTATCTCCTATACTAATAGAGCCACATGCTCACCGGTTTGCCACATGATGTAGGCCTATGGACTGAACAAGAAACCACCAAAAATTTTAACCAGTCATCGTTCTCACAACACTGAGGACCAGTCATTCGAAATGACTTCTCCATGCATTTTATGCATTGGTAAAAGCACTATGATGAAAAGTGTGATATGTTTTCAGGTATCTCCTAAACTAATAGAGCCACATGCTCACCGGTTTGCCACATGATGTAGGCCTATGGACTGAACAAGAAACGACCAAAAATTTTAACCAGTCATCGTTCTCACAACACTGAGGACCAGTCATTCGAAATGACTTCTCCATGCATTTTATGCATTGGTAAAAGCACTATGATGAAAAGTGTGATATGTTTTCAGGTATCTCCTAAACTAATAGAGCCACATGCTCACCGGTTTGCCACATGATGTAGGCCTATGGACTGAACAAGAAACCACCAAAAATTTTAACCAGTCATCGTTCTCACAACACTGAGGACCAGTCATTCGAAATGACTTCTCCATGCATTTTATGCATTGGTAAAAGCACTATGATGAAAAGTGTGATATGTTTTCAGGTATCTCCTATACTAATAGAGCCACATGCTCACCGGTTTGCCACATGATGTAGGCCCATGGACTGAACAAGAAACCACCAAAAATTTTAACCAGTCATCGTTCTCACAACACTGAGGACCAGTCATTCGAAATGACTTCTCCATGCATTTTATGCATTGGTAAAAGCACTATGATGAAAAGTGTGATATGTTTTCAGGTATCTCCTATACTAATAGAGTCACATGCTCACCGGTTTGCCACATGATGTAGGCCCATGGACTGAACAAGAAACCACCAAAAATTTTAACCAGTCATCGTTCTCACAACACTGAGGACCAGTCATTCGAATTGACTTCTCCATGCATTTTATGCATTGGTAAAAGCACTATGATGAAAAGTGTGATATGTTTTCAGGTATCTCCTATACTAATAGAGCCACATGCTCACTGGTTTGCCACATGATGTAGGCCTATGGACTGAACAAGAAACCACCAAAAATTTTAACCAGTCATCATTCTCACAACACTGAGGACCAGTCATTCGAAATGACTTCTCCATGCATTTTATGCATTGGTAAAAGCACTATGATGAAAAGTGTGATATGTTTTCAGGTATCTCCTATACTAATAGAGCCACATGCTCACTGGTTTGCCACATGATGTAGGCCTATGGACTGAACAAGAAACCACCAAAAATTTTAACCAGTCATCGTTCTCACAACACTGAGGACCAGTCATTCGAAATGAATTCTCCATGCATTTTATGCATTGGTAAAAGCACTATGATGAAAAGTGTGATATGTTTTCAGGTATCTCCTAAACTAATAGAGCCACATGCTCACCGGTTTGCCACATGATGTAGGCCTATGGACTGAACAAGAAACGACCAAAAATTTTAACCAGTCATCGTTCTCACAACACTGAGGACCAGTCATTCGAAATGACTTCTCCATGCATTTTATGCATTGGTAAAAGCACTATGATGAAAAGTGTGATATGTTTTCAGGTATCTCCTATACTAATAGAGCCACATGCTCACCGGTTTGCCACATGATGTAGGCCTATGGACTGAACAAGAAACGACCAAAAATTTTAACCAGTCATCGTTCTCACAACACTGAGGACCAGTCATTCGAAATGACTTCTCCATGCATTTTATGCATTGGTAAAAGCACTATGATGAAAAGTGTGATATGTTTTCAGGTATCTCCTATACTAATAGAGCCACATGCTCACCGGTTTGCCACATGATGTAGGCCTATGGACTGAACAAGAAACCACCAAAAATTTTAACCAGTCATCGTTCTCACAACACTGAGGACCAGTCATTCGAAATGACTTCTCCATGCATTTTATGCATTGGTAAAAGCACTATGATGAAAAGTGTGATATGTTTTCAGGTATCTCCTATACTAATAGAGCCACATGCTCACCGGTTTGCCACATGATGTAGGCCCATGGACTGAACAAGAAACCACCAAAAATTTTAACCAGTCATCGTTCTCACAACACTGAGGACCAGTCATTCGAATTGACTTCTCCATGCATTTTATGCATTGGTAAAAGCACTATGATGAAAAGTGTGATATGTTTTCAGGTATCTCCTATACTAATAGAGCCACATGCTCACCGGTTTGCCACATGATGTAGGCCTATGGACTGAACAAGAAACCACCAAAAATTTTAACCAGTCATCGTTCTCACAACACTGAGGACCAGTCATTCGAAATTACTTCTCCATGCATTTTATGCATTGGTAAAAGCACTATGATGAAAAGTGTGATATGTTTTCAGGTATCTCCTATACTAATAGAGCCACATGCTCACTGGTTTGCCACATGATGTAGGCCTATGGACTGAACAAGAAACCACCAAAAATTTTAACCAGTCATCGTTCTCACAACATGAGGACCAGTCATTCGAAATGACTTCTCCATGCATTTTATGCATTGGTAAAAGCACTATGATGAAAAGTGTGATATGTTTTCAGGTATCTCCTATACTAATAGAGCCACATGCTCACCGGTTTGCCACATGATGTACGCCTATGGACTGAACAAGAAACCACCAAAAATTTTAACCAGTCATCGTTCTCACAACACTGAGGACCAGTCATTCGAAATGACTTCTCCATGCATTTTATGCATTGGTAAAAGCACTATGATGAAAAGTGTGATATGTTTTCAGGTATCTCCTATACTAATAGAGCCACATGCTCACTGGTTTGCCACATGATGTAGGCCTATGGACTGAACAAGAAACCACCAAAAATTTTAACCAGTCATCGTTCTCACAACACTGAGGACCAGTCATTCGAAATGACTTCTCCATGCATTTTATGCATTGGTAAAAGCACTATGATGAAAAGTGTGATATGTTTTCAGGTATCTCCTATACTAATAGAGCCACATGCTCACTGGTTTGCCACATGATGTAGGCCTATGGACTGAACAAGAAACCACCAAAAATTTTAACCAGTCATCGTTCTCACAACACTGAGGACCAGTCATTCGAAATGACTTCTCCATGCATTTTATGCATTGGTAAAAGCACTATGATGAAAAGTGTGATATGTTTTCAGGTATCTCCTAAACTAATAGAGCCACATGCTCACCGGTTTGCCACATGATGTAGGCCTATGGACTGAACAAGAAACGACCAAAAATTTTAACCAGTCATCGTTCTCACAACACTGAGGACCAGTCATTCGAAATGACTTCTCCATGCATTTTATGCATTGGTAAAAGCACTATGATGAAAAGTGTGATATGTTTTCAGGTATCTCCTATACTAATAGAGCCACATGCTCACCGGTTTGCCACATGATGTAGGCCTATGGACTGAACAAGAAACCACCAAAAATTTTAACCAGTCATCGTTCTCACAACACTGAGGACCAGTCATTCGAAATGACTTCTCCATGCATTTTATGCATTGGTAAAAGCACTATGATGAAAAGTGTGATATGTTTTCAGGTATCTCCTATACTAATAGAGCCACATGCTCACCGGTTTGCCACATGATGTAGGCCTATGGACTGAACAAGAAACCACCAAAAATTTTAACCAGTCATCGTTCTCACAACACTGAGGACCAGTCATTCGAAATGACTTCTCCATGCATTTTATGCATTGGTAATAGCACTATGATGAAAAGTGTGATATGTTTTCAGGTATCTCCTATACTAATAGAGCCACATGCTCACCGGTTTGCCACATGATGTAGGCTCATGGACTGAACAAGAAACCACCAAAAATTTTAACCAGTCATCGTTCTCACAACACTGAGGACCAGTCATTCGAAATGACTTCTCCATGCATTTTATGCATTGGTAAAAGCACTATGATGAAAAGTGTGATATGTTTTCAGGTATCTCCTATACTAATAGAGCCACATGCTCACCGGTTTGCCACATGATGTAGGCCTATGGACTGAACAAGAAACCACCAAAAATTTTAACCAGTCATCGTTCTCACAACACTGAGGACCAGTCATTCGAAATGACTTCTCCATGCATTTTATGCATTGGTAAAAGCACTATGATGAAAAGTGTGATATGTTTTCAGGTATCTCCTATACTAATAGAGCCACATGCTCACCGGTTTGCCACATGATGTAGGCCTATGGACTGAACAAGAAACCACCAAAAATTTTAACCAGTCATCGTTCTCACAACACTGAGGACCAGTCATTCGAAATGACTTCTCCATGCATTTTATGCATTGGTAAAAGCACTATGATGAAAAGTGTGATATGTTTTCAGGTATCTCCTATACTAATAGAGCCACATGCTCACCGGTTTGCCACATGATATAGGCCTATGGACTGAACAAGAAACCACCAAAAATTTTAACCAGTCATCGTTCTCACAACACTGAGGACCAGTCATTCGAAATGACTTCTCCATGCATTTTATGCATTGGTAAAAGCACTATGATGAAAAGTGTGATATGTTTTCAGGTATCTCCTATACTAATAGAGCCACATGCTCACTGGTTTGCCACATGATGTAGGCCTATGGACTGAACAAGAAACCACCAAAAATTTTAACCAGTCATCGTTCTCACAACACTGAGGACCAGTCATTCGAAATGACTTCTCCATGCATTTTATGCATTGGTAAAAGCACTATGATGAAAAGTGTGATATGTTTTCAGGTATCTCCTAAACTAATAGAGCCACATGCTCTCCGGTTTGCCACATGATGTAGGCCTATGGACTGAACAAGAAACGACCAAAAATTTTAACCAGTCATCGTTCTCACAACACTGAGGACCAGTCATTCGAAATGACTTCTCCATGCATTTTATGCATTGGTAAAAGCACTATGATGAAAAGTGTGATATGTTTTCAGGTATCTCCTATACTAATAGAGCCACATGCTCACCGGTTTGCCACATGATGTAGGCCTATGGACTGAACAAGAAACCACCAAAAATTTTAACCAGTCATCGTTCTCACAACACTGAGGACCAGTCATTCGAAATGACTTCTCCATGCATTTTATGCATTGGTAAAAGCACTATGATGAAAAGTGTGATATGTTTTCAGGTATCTCCTATACTAATAGAGCCACATGCTCACCGGTTTGCCACATGATGTAGGCCTATGGACTGAACAAGAAACCACCAAAAATTTTAACCAGTCATCGTTCTCACAACACTGAGGACCAGTCATTCGAAATGACTTCTCCATGCATTTTATGCATTGGTAAAAGCACTATGATGAAAAGTGTGATATGTTTTCAGGTATCTCCTATACTAATAGAGCCACATGCTCACCGGTTTGCCACATGATGTAGGCCCATGGACTGAACAAGAAACCACCAAAAATTTTAACCAGTCATCGTTCTCACAACACTGAGGACCAGTCATTCGAAATGACTTCTCCATGCATTTTATGCATTGGTAAAAGCACTATGATGAAAAGTGTGATATGTTTTCAGGTATCTCCTATACTAATAGAGCCACATGCTCACCGGTTTGCCACATGATGTAGGCCTATGGACTGAACAAGAAACCACCAAAAATTTTAACCAGTCATCGTTCTCACAACACTGAGGACCAGTCATTCGAAATTACTTCTCCATGCATTTTATGCATTGGTAAAAGCACTATGATGAAAAGTGTGATATGTTTTCAGGTATCTCCTATACTAATAGAGCCACATGCTCACTGGTTTGCCACATGATGTAGGCCTATGGACTGAACAAGAAACCACCAAAAATTTTAACCAGTCATCGTTCTCACAACATGAGGACCAGTCATTCGAAATGACTTCTCCATGCATTTTATGCATTGGTAAAAGCACTATGATGAAAAGTGTGATATGTTTTCAGGTATCTCCTATACTAATAGAGCCACATGCTCACCGGTTTGCCACATGATGTAGGCCTATGGACTGAACAAGAAACGACCAAAAATTTTAACCAGTCATCGTTCTCACAACACTGAGGACCAGTCATTCGAAATGACTTCTCCATGCATTTTATGCATTGGTAAAAGCACTATGATGAAAAGTGTGATATGTTTTCAGGTATCTCCTATACTAATAGAGCCACATGCTCACTGGTTTGCCACATGATGTAGGCCTATGGACTGAACAAGAAACCACCAAAAATTTTAACCAGTCATCGTTCTCACAACACTGAGGACCAGTCATTCGAAATGACTTCTCCATGCATTTTATGCATTGGTAAAAGCACTATGATGAAAAGTGTGATATGTTTTCAGGTATCTCCTATACTAATAGAGCCACATGCTCACTGGTTTGCCACATGATGTAGGCCTATGGACTGAACAAGAAACCACCAAAAATTTTAACCAGTCATCGTTCTCACAACACTGAGGACCAGTCATTCGAAATGACTTCTCCATGCATTTTATGCATTGGTAAAAGCACTATGATGAAAAGTGTGATATGTTTTCAGGTATCTCCTAAACTAATAGAGCCACATGCTCACCGGTTTGCCACATGATGTAGGCCTATGGACTGAACAAGAAACGACCAAAAATTTTAACCAGTCATCGTTCTCACAACACTGAGGACCAGTCATTCGAAATGACTTCTCCATGCATTTTATGCATTGGTAAAAGCACTATGATGAAAAGTGTGATATGTTTTCAGGTATCTGCTATACTAATAGAGCCACATGCTCACCGGTTTGCCACATGATGTAGGCCTATGGACTGAACAAGAAACCACCAAAAATTTTAACCAGTCATCGTTCTCACAACACTGAGGACCAGTCATTCGAAATGACTTCTCCATGCATTTTATGCATTGGTAATAGCACTATGATGAAAAGTGTGATATGTTTTCAGGTATCTCCTATACTAATAGAGCCACATGCTCACCGGTTTGCCACATGATGTAGGCCCATGGACTGAACAAGAAACCACCAAAAATTTTAACCAGTCATCGTTCTCACAACACTGAGGACCAGTCATTCGAAATGACTTCTCCATGCATTTTATGCATTGGTAAAAGCACTATGATGAAAAGTGTGATATGTTTTCAGGTATCTCCTATACTAATAGAGCCACATGCTCACCGGTTTGCCACATGATGTAGGCCTATGGACTGAACAAGAAACCACCAAAAATTTTAACCAGTCATCGTTCTCACAACACTGAGGACCAGTCATTCGAAATGACTTCTCCATGCATTTTATGCATTGGTAAAAGCACTATGATGAAAAGTGTGATATGTTTTCAGGTATCTCCTATACTAATAGAGCCACATGCTCACCGGTTTGCCACATGATGTAGGCCTATGGACTGAACAAGAAACCACCAAAAATTTTAACCAGTCATCGTTCTCACAACACTGAGGACCAGTCATTCGAAATGACTTCTCCATGCATTTTATGCATTGGTAAAAGCACTATGATGAAAAGTGTGATATGTTTTCAGGTATCTCCTATACTAATAGAGCCACATGCTCACCGGTTTGCCACATGATGTAGGCCTATGGACTGAACAAGAAACCACCAAAAATTTTAACCAGTCATCGTTCTCACAACACTGAGGACCAGTCATTCGAAATGACTTCTCCATGCATTTTATGCATTGGTAAAAGCACTATGATGAAAAGTGTGATATGTTTTCAGGTATCTCCTATACTAATAGAGCCACATGCTCACTGGTTTGCCACATGATGTAGGCCTATGGACTGAACAAGAAACCACCAAAAATTTTAACCAGTCATCGTTCTCACAACACTGAGGACCAGTCATTCGAAATGACTTCTCCATGCATTTTATGCATTGGTAAAAGCACTATGATGAAAAGTGTGATATGTTTTCAGGTATCTCCTAAACTAATAGAGCCACATGCTCACCGGTTTGCCACATGATGTAGGCCTATGGACTGAACAAGAAACGACCAAAAATTTTAACCAGTCATCGTTCTCACAACACTGAGGACAAGTCATTCGAAATGACTTCTCCATGCATTTTATGCATTGGTAAAAGCACTATGATGAAAAGTGTGATATGTTTTCAGGTATCTCCTATACTAATGGAACCACATGCTCACCGGTTTGCCACATGATGTAGGCCTATGGACTGAACAAGAAACCACCAAAAATTTTAACCAGTCATCGTTCTCACAACACTGAGGACCAGTCATTCGAAATGACTTCTCCATGCATTTTATGCATTGGTAAAAGCACTATGATGAAAAGTGTGATATGTTTTCAGGTATCTCCTATACTAATAGAGCCACATGCTCACCGGTTTGCCACATGATGTAGGCCTATGGACTGAACAAGAAACCACCAAAAATTTTAACCAGTCATCGTTCTCACAACACTGAGGACCAGTCATTCGAAATGACTTCTCCATGCATTTTATGCATTGGTAATAGCACTATGATGAAAAGTGTGATATGTTTTCAGGTATCTCCTATACTAATAGAGCCACATGCTCACCGGTTTGCCACATGATGTAGGCCCATGGACTGAACAAGAAACCACCAAAAATTTTAACCAGTCATCGTTCTCACAACACTGAGGACCAGTCATTCGAAATGACTTCTCCATGCATTTTATGCATTGGTAAAAGCACTATGATGAAAAGTGTGATATGTTTTCAGGTATCTCCTATACTAATAGAGCCACATGCTCACCGGTTTGCCACATGATGTAGGCCTATGGACTGAACAAGAAACCACCAAAAATTTTAACCAGTCATCGTTCTCACAACACTGAGGACCAGTCATTCGAAATGACTTCTCCATGCATTTTATGCATTGGTAAAAGCACTATGATGAAAAGTGTGATATGTTTTCAGGTATCTCCTATACTAATAGAGCCACATGCTCACCGGTTTGCCACATGATGTAGGCCTATGGACTGAACAAGAAACCACCAAAAATTTTAACCAGTCATCGTTCTCACAACACTGAGGACCAGTCATTCGAAATGACTTCTCCATGCATTTTATGCATTGGTAAAAGCACTATGATGAAAAGTGTGATATGTTTTCAGGTATCTCCTATACTAATAGAGCCACATGCTCACTGGTTTGCCACATGATGTAGGCCTATGGACTGAACAAGAAACCACCAAAAATTTTAACCAGTCATCGTTCTCACAACACTGAGGACCAGTCATTCGAAATGACTTCTCCATGCATTTTATGCATTGGTAAAAGCACTATGATGAAAAGTGTGATATGTTTTCAGGTATCTCCTATACTAATAGAGCCACATGCTCACCGGTTTGCCACATGATGTAGGCCTATGGACTGAACAAGAAACCACCAAAAATTTTAACCAGTCATCGTTCTCACAACACTGAGGACCAGTCATTCGAAATGACTTCTCCATGCATTTTATGCATTGGTAAAAGCACTATGATGAAAAGTGTGATATGTTTTCAGGTATCTCCTATACTAATAGAGCCACATGCTCACCGGTTTGCCACATGATGTAGGCCTATGGACTGAACAAGAAACCACCAAAAATTTTAACCAGTCATCGTTCTCACAACACTGAGGACCAGTCATTCGAAATGACTTCTCCATGCATTTTATGCATTGGTAAAAGCACTATGATGAAAAGTGTGATATGTTTTCAGGTATCTCCTATACTAATAGAGCCACATGCTCACCGGTTTGCCACATGATGTAGGCCTATGGACTGAACAAGAAACCACCAAAAATTTTAACCAGTCATCGCTCTCACAACACTGAGGACCAGTCATTCGAAATGACTTCTCCATGCATTTTATGCATTGGTAAAAGCACTATGATGAAAAGTGTGATATGTTTTCAGGTATCTCCTATACTAATAGAGCCACATGCTCACCGGTTTGCCACATGATGTAGGCCTATGGACTGAACAAGAAACCACCAAAAATTTTAACCAGTCATCGTTCTCACAACACTGAGGACCAGTCATTCGAAATGACTTCTCCATGCATTTTATGCATTGGTAAAAGCACTATGATGAAAAGTGTGATATGTTTTCAGGTATCTCCTATACTAATAGAGCCACATGCTCACCGGTTTGCCACATGATGTAGGCCTATGGACTGAACAAGAAACCACCAAAAATTTTAACCAGTCATCGTTCTCACAACACTGAGGACCAGTCATTCGAAATGACTTCTCCATGCATTTTATGCATTGGTAAAAGCACTATGATGAAAAGTGTGATATGTTTTCAGGTATCTCCTATACTAATAGAGCCACATGCTCACCGGTTTGCCACATGATGTAGGCCTATGGACTGAACAAGAAACCACCAAAAATTTTAACCAGTCATCGTTCTCACAACACTGAGGACCAGTCATTCGAAATGACTTCTCCATGCATTTTATGCATTGGTAAAAGCACTATGATGAAAAGTGTGATATGTTTTCAGGTATCTCCTATACTAATAGAGCCACATGCTCACCGGTTTGCCACATGATGTAGGCCTATGGACTGAACAAGAAACCACCAAAAATTTTAACCAGTCATCGTTCTCACAACACTGAGGACCAGTCATTCGAAATGACTTCTCCATGCATTTTATGCATTGGTAAATGCACTATGATGAAAAGTGTGATATGTTTTCAGGTATCTCCTATACTAATAGAGCCACATGCTCACCGGTTTGCCACATGATGTAGGCCTATGGACTGAACAAGAAACCACCAAAAATTTTAACCAGTCATCGTTCTCACAACACTGAGGACCAGTCATTCGAAATGACTTCACCATGCATTTTATGCATTGGTAAAAGCACTATGATGAAAAGTGTGATATGTTTTCAGGTATCTCCTATACTAATAGAGCCACATGCTCACCGGTTTGCCACATGATGTAGGCCTATGGACTGAACAAGAAACCACCAAAAATTTTAACCAGTCATCGTTCTCACAACACTGAGGACCAGTCATTCGAAATGACTTCTCCATGCATTTTATGCATTGGTAAAAGCACTATGATGAAAAGTGTGATATGTTTTCAGGTATCTCCTATACTAATAGAGCCACATGCTCACCGGTTTGCCACATGATGTAGGCCTATGGACTGAACAAGAAACCACCAAAAATTTTAACCAGTCATCGTTCTCACAACACTGAGGACCAGTCATTCGAAATGACTTCTCCATGCATTTTATGCATTGGTAAAAGCACTATGATGAAAAGTGTGATATGTTTTCAGGTATCTCCTATACTAATAGAGCCACATGCTCACCGGTTTGCCACATGATGTAGGCCTATGGACTGAACAAGAAACCACCAAAAATTTTAACCAGTCATCGTTCTCACAACACTGAGGACCAGTCATTCGAAATGACTTCTCCATGCATTTTATGCATTGGTAAAAGCACTATGATGAAAAGTGTGATATGTTTTCAGGTATCTCCTATACTAATAGAGCCACATGCTCACCGGTTTGCCACATGATGTAGGCCTATGGACTGAACAAGAAACCACCAAAAATATTAACCAGTCATCGTTCTCACAACACTGAGGACCAGTCATTCGAAATGACTTCTCCATGCATTTTATGCATTGGTAAAAGCACTATGATGAAAAGTGTGATATGTTTTCAGGTATCTCCTATACTAATAGAGCCACATGCTCACCGGTTTGCCACATGATGTAGGCCTATGGACTGAACAAGAAACCACCAAAATTTTAACCAGTCATCGTTCTCACAACACTGAGGACCAGTCATTCGAAATGACTTCTCCATGCATTTTATGCATTGGTAAAAGCACTATGATGAAAAGTGTGATATGTTTTCAGGTATCTCCTATACTAATAGAGCCACATTCTCAACGGTTTGCCACATGATGTAGGCCTATGGACTGAACAAGAAACCACCAAAAATTTTAACCAGTCATCGTTCTCACAACACTGAGGACCAGTCATTCGAAATGACTTCTCCATGCATTTTATGCATTGGTAAAAGCACTATGATGAAAAGTGTGATATGTTTTCAGGTATCTCCTATACTAATAGAGCCACATGCTCACCGGTTTGCCACATGATGTAGGCCTATGGACTGAACAAGAAACCACCAAAAATTTTAACCAGTCATCGTTCTCACAACACTGAGGACCAGTCATTCGAAATGACTTCTCCATGCATTTTATGCATTGGTAAAAGCACTATGATGAAAAGTGTGATATGTTTTCAGGTATCTCCTATACTAATAGAGCCACATGCTCACCGGTTTGCCACATGATGTAGGCCTATGGACTGAACAAGAAACCACCAAAAATTTTAACCAGTCATCGTTCTCACAACACTGAGGACCAGTCATTCGAAATGACTTCTCCATGCATTTTATGCATTGGTAAAAGCACTATGATGAAAAGTGTGATATGTTTTCAGGTATCTCCTATACTAATAGAGCCACATGCTCACCGGTTTGCCACATGATGTAGGCCAATGGACTGAACAAGAAACCACCAAAAATTTTAACCAGTCATCGTTCTCACAACACTGAGGACCAGTCATTCGAAATGACTTCTCCATGCATTTTATGCATTGGTAAATGCACTATGATGAAAAGTGTGATATGTTTTCAGGTATCTCCTATACTAATAGAGCCACATGCTCACCGGTTTGCCACATGATGTAGGCCTATGGACTGAACAAGAAACCACCAAAAATTTTAACCAGTCATCGTTCTCACAACACTGAGGACCAGTCATTCGAAATGACTTCACCATGCATTTTATGCATTGGTAAAAGCACTATGATGAAAAGTGTGATATGTTTTCAGGTATCTCCTATACTAATAGAGCCACATGCTCACCGGTTTGCCACATGATGTAGGCCTATGGACTGAACAAGAAACCACCAAAAATTTTAACCAGTCATCGTTCTCACAACACTGAGGACCAGTCATTCGAAATGACTTCTCCATGCATTTTATGCATTGGTAAAAGCACTATGATGAAAAGTGTGATATGTTTTCAGGTATCTCCTATACTAATAGAGCCACATGCTCACCGGTTTGCCACATGATGTAGGCCTATGGACTGAACAAGAAACCACCAAAAATTTTAACCAGTCATCGTTCTCACAACACTGAGGACCAGTCATTCGAAATGACTTCTCCATGCATTTTATGCATTGGTAAAAGCACTATGATGAAAAGTGTGATATGTTTTCCGGTATCTCCTATACTAATAGAGCCACATGCTCACCGGTTTGCCACATGATGTAGGCCTATGGACTGAACAAGAAACCACCAAAAATTTTAACCAGTCATCGTTCTCACAACACTGAGGACCAGTCATTCGAAATGACTTCTCCATGCATTTTATGCATTGGTAAAAGCACTATGATGAAAAGTGTGATATGTTTTCAGGTATCTCCTATACTAATAGAGCCACATGCTCACCGGTTTGCCACATGATGTAGGCCTATTGACTGAACAAGAAACCACCAAAAATATTAACCAGTCATCGTTCTCACAACACTGAGGACCAGTCATTCGAAATGACTTCTCCATGCATTTTATGCATTGGTAAAAGCACTATGATGAAAAGTGTGATATGTTTTCAGGTATCTCCTATACTAATAGAGCCACATGCTCACCGGTTTGCCACATGATGTAGGCCTATGGACTGAACAAGAAACCACCAAAAATTTTAACCAGTCATCGTTCTCACAACACTGAGGACCAGTCATTCGAAATGACTTCTCCATGCATTTTATGCATTGGTAAAAGCACTATGATGAAAAGTGTGATATGTTTTCAGGTATCTCCTATACTAATAGAGCCACATTCTCAACGGTTTGCCACATGATGTAGGCCTATGGACTGAACAAGAAACCACCAAAAATTTTAAACAGTCATCGTTCTCACAACACTGAGGACCAGTCATTCGAAATGACTTCTCCATGCATTTTATGCATTGGTAAAAGCACTATGATGAAAAGTGTGATATGTTTTCAGGTATCTCCTATACTAATAGAGCCACATGCTCACCGGTTTGCCACATGATGTAGGCCTATGGACTGAACAAGAAACCACCAAAAATTTTAACCAGTCATCGTTCTCACAACACTGAGGACCAGTCATTCGAAATGACTTCTCCATGCATTTTATGCATTGGTAAAAGCACTATGATGAAAAGTGTGATATGTTTTCAGGTATCTCCTATACTAATAGAGCCACATGCTCACCGGTTTGCCACATGATGTAGGCCTATGGACTGAACAAGAAACCACCAAAAATTTTAACCAGTCATCGTTCTCACAACACTGAGGACCAGTCATTCGAAATGACTTCTCCATGCATTTTATGCATTGGTAAAAGCACTATGATGAAAAGTGTGATATGTTTTCAGGTATCTCCTATACTAATAGAGCCACATGCTCACCGGTTTGCCACATGATGTAGGCCATGGACTGAACAAGAAACCACCAAAAATTTTAACCAGTCATCGTTCTCACAACACTGAGGACCAGTCATTCGAAATGACTTCTCCATGCATTTTATGCATTGGTAAAAGCACTATGATGAAAAGTGTGATATGTTTTCAGGTATCTCCTATACTAATAGAGTCACATGCTCACCGGTTTGCCACATGATGTAGGCCCATGGACTGAACAAGAAACCACCAAAAATTTTAACCAGTCATCGTTCTCACAACACTGAGGACCAGTCATTCGAAATGACTTCTCCATGCATTTTATGCATTGGTAAAAGCACTATGATGAAAAGTGTGATATGTTTTCAGGTATCTCCTATACTAATAGAGCCACATGCTCACCGGTTTGCCACATGATGTAGGCCTATGGACTGAACAAGAAACCACCAAAATTTTAACCAGTCATCGTTCTCACAACACTGAGGACCAGTCATTCGAAATGACTTCTCCATGCATTTTATGCATTGGTAAAAGCACTATGATGAAAAGTGTGATATGTTTTCAGGTATCTCCTATACTAATAGAGCCACATGCTCACCGGTTTGCCACATGATGTAGGCCTATGGACTGAACAAGAAACCACCAAAAATTTTAACCAGTCATCGTTCTCACAACACTGAGGACCAGTCATTCGAAATGACTTCTCCATGCATTTTATGCATTGGTAAAAGCACTATGATGAAAAGTGTGATATGTTTTCAGGTATCTCCTATACTAATAGAGCCACATGCTCACCGGTTTGCCACATGATGTAGGCCTATGGACTGAACAAGAAACCACCAAAAATATTAACCAGTCATCGTTCTCACAACACTGAGGACCAGTCATTCGAAATGACTTCTCCATGCATTTTATGCATTGGTAAAAGCACTATGATGAAAAGTGTGATATGTTTTCAGGTATCTCCTATACTAATAGAGCCACATGCTCACCGGTTTGCCACATGATGTAGGCCTATGGACTGAACAAGAAACCACCAAAAATTTTAACCAGTCATCGTTCTCACAACACTGAGGACCAGTCATTCGAAATGACTTCTCCATGCATTTTATGCATTGGTAAAAGCACTATGATGAAAAGTGTGATATGTTTTCAGGTATCTCCTATACTAATAGAGCCACATTCTCAACGGTTTGCCACATGATGTAGGCCTATGGACTGAACAAGAAACCACCAAAAATTTTAAACAGTCATCGTTCTCACAACACTGAGGACCAGTCATTCGAAATGACTTCTCCATGCATTTTATGCATTGGTAAAAGCACTATGATGAAAAGTGTGATATGTTTTCAGGTATCTCCTATACTAATAGAGCCACATGCTCACCGGTTTGCCACATGATGTAGGCCTATGGACTGAACAAGAAACCACCAAAAATTTTAACCAGTCATCGTTCTCACAACACTGAGGACCAGTCATTCGAAATGACTTCTCCATGCATTTTATGCATTGGTAAAAGCACTATGATGAAAAGTGTGATATGTTTTCAGGTATCTCCTATACTAATAGAGCCACATGCTCACCGGTTTGCCACATGATGTAGGCCTATGGACTGAACAAGAAACCACCAAAAATTTTAACCAGTCATCGTTCTCACAACACTGAGGACCAGTCATTCGAAATGACTTCTCCATGCATTTTATGCATTGGTAAAAGCACTATGATGAAAAGTGTGATATGTTTTCAGGTATCTCCTATACTAATAGAGCCACATGCTCACCGGTTTGCCACATGATGTAGGCCCATGGACTGAACAAGAAACCACAAAAATTTTAACCAGTCATCGTTCTCACAACACTGAGGACCAGTCATTCGAAATGACTTCTCCATGCATTTTATGCATTGGTAAAAGCACTATGATGAAAAGTGTGATATGTTTTCAGGTATCTCCTATACTAATAGAGTCACATGCTCACCGGTTTGCCACATGATGTAGGCCCATGGACTGAACAAGAAACCACCAAAAATTTTAACCAGTCATCGTTCTCACAACACTGAGGACCAGTCATTCGAAATGACTTCTCCATGCATTTTATGCATTGGTAAAAGCACTATGATGAAAAGTGTGATATGTTTTCAGGTATCTCCTATACTAATAGAGCCACATGCTCACCGGTTTGCCACATGATGTAGGCCTATGGACTGAACAAGAAACCACCAAAATTTTAACCAGTCATCGTTCTCACAACACTGAGGACCAGTCATTCGAAATGACTTCTCCATGCATTTTATGCATTGGTAAAAGCACTATGATGAAAAGTGTGATATGTTTTCAGGTATCTCCTATACTAATAGAGCCACATGCTCACCGGTTTGCCACATGATGTAGGCCTATGGACTGAACAAGAAACCACCAAAAATTTTAACCAGTCATCGTTCTCACAACACTGAGGACCAGTCATTCGAAATGACTTCTCCATGCATTTTATGCATTGGTAAAAGCACTATGATGAAAAGTGTGATATGTTTTCAGGTATCTCCTATACTAATAGAGCCACATGCTCACCGGTTTGCCACATGATGTAGGCCTATGGACTGAACAAGAAACCACCAAAAATTTTAACCAGTCATCGTTCTCACAACACTGAGGACCAGTCATTCGAAATGACTTCTCCATGCATTTTATGCATTGGTAAAAGCACTATGATGAAAAGTGTGATATGTTTTCAGGTATCTCCTATACTAATAGAGCCACATGCTCACCGGTTTGCCACATGATGTAGGCCTATGGACTGAACAAGAAACCACCAAAAATTTTAACCAGTCATCGTTCTCACAACACTGAGGACCAGTCATTCGAAATGACTTCTCCATGCATTTTATGCATTGGTAAAAGCACTATGATGAAAAGTGTGATATGTTTTCAGGTATCTCCTATACTAATAGAGCCACATGCTCACCGGTTTGCCACATGATGTAGGCCTATGGACTGAACAAGAAACCACCAAAAATTTTAACCAGTCATCGTTCTCACAACACTGAGGACCAGTCATTCGAAATGACTTCTCCATGCATTTTATGCATTGGTAAAAGCACTATGATGAAAAGTGTGATATGTTTTCAGGTATCTCCTATACTAATAGAGCCACATGCTCACCGGTTTGCCACATGATGTAGGCCCATGGACTGAACAAGAAACCACCAAAAATTTTAACCAGTCATCGTTCTCACAACACTGAGGACCAGTCATTCGAAATGACTTCTCCATGCATTTTATGCATTGGTAAAAGCACTATGATGAAAAGTGTGATATGTTTTCAGGTATCTCCTATACTAATAGAGTCACATGCTCACCGGTTTGCCACATGATGTAGGCCCATGGACTGAACAAGAAACCACCAAAAATTTTAACCAGTCATCGTTCTCACAACACTGAGGACCAGTCATTCGAAATGACTTCTCCATGCATTTTATGCATTGGTAAAAGCACTATGATGAAAAGTGTGATATGTTTTCAGGTATCTCCTATACTAATAGAGCCACATGCTCACCGGTTTGCCACATGATGTAGGCCTATGGACTGAACAAGAAACCACCAAAAATTTTAACCAGTCATCGTTCTCACAACACTGAGGACCAGTCATTCGAAATGACTTCTCCATGCATTTTATGCATTGGTAAAAGCACTATGATGAAAAGTGTGATATGTTTTCAGGTATCTCCTATACTAATAGAGCCACATGCTCACCGGTTTGCCACATGATGTAGGCCTATGGACTGAACAAGAAACCACCAAAAATTTTAACCAGTCATCGTTCTCACAACACTGAGGACCAGTCATTCGAAATGACTTCTCCATGCATTTTATGCATTGGTAAAAGCACTATGATGAAAAGTGTGATATGTTTTCAGGTATCTCCTATACTAATAGAGCCACATGCTCACCGGTTTGCCACATGATGTAGGCCTATGGACTGAACAAGAAACCACCAAAAATTTTAACCAGTCATCGTTCTCACAACACTGAGGACCAGTCATTCGAAATGACTT
The DNA here is from genome assembly GCF_032444005.1 of Ranitomeya imitator. NCBI lineage: Eukaryota > Metazoa > Chordata > Amphibia > Anura > Dendrobatidae > Ranitomeya > Ranitomeya imitator. The sequence goes on along the minus strand of NW_027193922.1, from coordinate 1,690 downwards.
CTCCATGCATTTTATGCATTGGTAAAAGCACTATGATGAAAAGTGTGATATGTTTTCAGGTATCTCCTATACTAATAGAGCCACATGCTCACCGGTTTGCCACATGATGTAGGCCTATGGACTGAACAAGAAACCACCAAAAATATTAACCAGTCATCGTTCTCACAACACTGAGGACCAGTCATTCGAAATGACTTCTCCATGCATTTTATGCATTGGTAAAAGCACTATGATGAAAAGTGTGATATGTTCTATCACAGGTATCTCCTATACTAATAGAGCCACATGCTCACCGGTTTGCCACATGATGTAGGCCTATGGACTGAACAAGAAACCACCAAAAATTTTAACCAGTCATCGTTCTCACAACACTGAGGACCAGTCATTCGAAATGACTTCTCCATGCATTTTATGCATTGGTAAAAGCACTATGATGAAAAGTGTGATATGTTTTCAGGTATCTCCTATACTAATAGAGCCACATTCTCAACGGTTTGCCACATGATGTAGGCCTATGGACTGAACAAGAAACCACCAAAAATTTTAAACAGTCATCGTTCTCACAACACTGAGGACCAGTCATTCGAAATGACTTCTCCATGCATTTTATGCATTGGTAAAAGCACTATGATGAAAAGTGTGATATGTTTTCAGGTATCTCCTATACTAATAGAGCCACATGCTCACCGGTTTGCCACATGATGTAGGCCTATGGACTGAACAAGAAACCACCAAAAATTTTAACCAGTCATCGTTCTCACAACACTGAGGACCAGTCATTCGAAATGACTTCTCCATGCATTTTATGCATTGGTAAAAGCACTATGATGAAAAGTGTGATATGTTTTCAGGTATCTCCTATACTAATAGAGCCACATGCTCACCGGTTTGCCCACATGATGTAGGCCTATGGACTGAACAAGAAACCACCAAAAATTTTAACCAGTCATCGTTCTCACAACACTGAGGACCAGTCATTCGAAATGACTTCTCCATGCATTTTATGCATTGGTAAAAGCACTATGATGAAAAGTGTGATATGTTTTCAGGTATCTCCTATACTAATAGAGCCACATGCTCACCGGTTTGCCACATGATGTAGGCCTATGGACTGAACAAGAAACCACCAAAATTTTAACCAGTCATCGTTCTCACAACACTGAGGACCAGTCATTCGAAATGACTTCTCCATGCATTTTATGCATTGGTAAAAGCACTATGATGAAAAGTGTGATATGTTTTCAGGTATCTCCTATACTAATAGAGCCACATGCTCACCGGTTTGCCACATGATGTAGGCCTATGGACTGAACAAGAAACCACCAAAAATTTTAACCAGTCATCGTTCTCACAACACTGAGGACCAGTCATTCGAAATGACTTCTCCATGCATTTTATGCATTGGTAAAAGCACTATGATGAAAAGTGTGATATGTTTTCAGGTATCTCCTATACTAATAGAGCCACATGCTCACCGGTTTGCCACATGATGTAGGCCTATGGACTGAACAAGAAACCACCAAAAATTTTAACCAGTCATCGTTCTCACAACACTGAGGACCAGTCATTCGAAATGACTTCTCCATGCATTTTATGCATTGGTAAAAGCACTATGATGAAAAGTGTGATATGTTTTCAGGTATCTCCTATACTAATAGAGCCACATGCTCACCGGTTTGCCACATGATGT